>NC_057807.1:387297719-387305952 GCF_018294505.1 Triticum aestivum | reverse complement strand
TTAGCGGGCTCGGGGACGCGCTGGAGACGACGAATTCGACGGCGACGATGGTCGGAGCCCGAAGAGGGGAACGGCGACGTGGCGGCGATGCAGGGCTTCCGGGGAGCTGTGGAGCGGTGGGGAGGAAGAGGGGGTCGTGGCGGAGCTTCTGAGCTAGTCGGGGGAGCGAGGGGTGGCCGAAGACGGCTGCTGTGGCGAACGGCGGCGACGGTGGTGTTCGGCCGTGTGAGGGAGAGAGCGAGGGAGAGGAGGGAAGAACTGCGGGAGAGTGAGAGAGAGCAGGGGGGGAGGCGTGGCGTCGTCCGGGGCGTCGAGCAAGGAGGGGAGGGCAGGCAAGCAGGGAGAGAGGTGGCGTGGCGCGGTGGCACGCGCGCGCGCCGGCCACACTCCCCTCCCTCTGTCGGGACGAAGACGACAGAGGAGGGAGGTGGGCTGGGCCGGCTGCTGGCTGGGCCAGCCAGCTGGCTGGGCCGCACAGTGGAGGAGCCCAGGTAAGCTCCTCCTGTTAAATATTTTCTGTTTTCTAATTTCTGACATTTGTTTTGATTTAAAATAAAATATTAAATCATTTTATTTCCTTATGCCAATTTTTGCAGGAGCTAGATATATTATTCCAGAGCTCCTTCATAAGTGGCATAATATTTGGACATATATTGATATATATAAATAATATATTTCCAAAGCAAATAATTATGCATTAATTCCAAATGCCCAAAATAAATACCTATGAGCTCTTAAAAATATTGGTTTGATTTTTATCTCTGTCCAATATTTTCAGAGAGCAACATGAGCATTTTCTTGGACCCTTTTGGAGAAATTTTTATTTGGATCATTTTCAAAAATGATTCTGAGGGTTTCACAGATCCCCATTTCAAGTTTCTGATGAAAGAGTAAACATGATGCAACACTCTAATGCATGACTAGCTAGGGTGTGACAACTCACCCCCACTCAAAAGAATCTCGTCCCGAGATTTGGGTTCCTCCGGGAAGAAGGCGGGATAATCAAGTCGAAGACGATCCTCCCTTTCCCAAGTTGCTTCATCCTCAGAGTGGTGCGACCATTGAACCTTGAGAAACTTGATATTATGACGTCGGGTGGTACGTTCGGCCTGATCGAGGATACGAACGGGGTACTCTCGATATGTAAGATTATCTTGGAGATCAAGCGTTTCGTGGTCCACTTCACGGATAGGATCCGAGAAGCAACGCCTGAGTTGAGAAACGTGGAAGACATCGTGGACTCTGGAGAGGTGCGGAGGTAGTTCCAACTGGTAGGCAACTTCTCCACGTTTGGCGAGAATGCGAAAAGGTCCAATGTAACGAGGGGCCAATTTGCCTTTGATACCGAAACGATGGGTTCCCTTCAGAGGGGTGACCCGAAGATAAGCCTTCTCGTCAACCTCGAAAGTCATAGCCTTATGTTTTCGGTCATATTGACTCTTTTGACGAGATTGGGCTGTTTTCAACTTTTCACGAACGATGCGAACTTGTTCTTCTGCTTCCTGAATCATGTCCGGGCCAAAGAATTGTCTTTCCCCGGTCTCTGACCAGTTAAGGGGTGTTCGACACCGTCGTCCATAGAGAACTTCAAAAGGGGCTTTACCCAAGCTAGATTGATAGCTGTTGTTGTAAGCGAATTCGGCAAATGGAAGGCACTTCTCCCAGTCCATTCCGAATGAGATAACAGAGGCTCGAAGCATGTCTTCTAGAATCTGGTTGACGCGTTCCACTTGACCACTCGACTGAGGGTGGAAAGCGGTGCTGAAGGAGAGACGGGTTCCCATAGCATTTTGGAAACTTTCCCAAAATCGAGAGGTGAAAAGACTTCCTCGATCCGAGTTGATTTCCAAAGGAACACCATGGAGGGACACTATTCGGGAGATATATAAGTCTGCCAGCTGGCTAGCGGTTATACTCTCACGAACAGGCAAGAAATGAGCTACTTTGGAAAGACGATCGACCACGACGAAAATAGCATTATTCCCTCTCTTGGTCCTGGGAAAACCGGTAATGAAATCCATACCAATTTTATCCCATTTCCATTCGGGAATAGCTAAGGGTTGAAGGGTGCCAGCAGGCCGTTGATGCTCTGCTTTTACACGACGACAGACATCGCAATTAGCAATATACTGAGCAATTTCTCTCTTCATCCTAGTCCACCAGAACCTCTGGCGTAGGTCCTGATACATCTTAGTACTACCGGGATGAATGGTGAGAGGAGATTCATGAGCCTCCTTAAGGATCAATCGCCTCAGGTTTCGCACTTTGGGAACCACTAGTCGATCCCCGAAGTATACGACCCCTTGATCATTAATGGAGAAGCAATTCGCAATTCCTTTCTGAATGTTCCTCTTGATGCGGGAGATTCCCGGATCTACTTTCTGTGCTTTGATAATTTGATCCGTAAGGGTAGGTTTTGCCACCAAGGTGGAAAGAAAACCTTGAGGTACAATGTGAAGGTTAAGCTTCCGAAATTCCTCATGGAGAAGCGGTTGACTTTATTGTAACATCAGGTTGTTACAATAAGATTTACGACTTAGTGCATCAGCCATGACGTTGGCTTTCCCTGGGGTATAGGTTATTCCTAAGTCGAAGTCTGTGATCAATTCAACCCAACGTCTTTGTCTGAGATTCAGATCCGGTTGGGTGAAAATGTATTTCAGACTTTGGTGATCAGTGAATATTTCGCAACGATTACCAAGGAGGTAATGTCGCCAGGTCTTAAGTGCATAGACTACGGCTGCAAGCTCTAGATCATGAGTAGGATAATTCTCCTCATGTGGGTGCAATTGCCGTGAAGCGTAAGCAATTACGTGTCGATCTTGCATGAGAATGCAACCTAGTCCTTGTCGCGAGGCGTCGCAGTAGATAACAAAGTCCTTGGAGAAGTCTGGCGGTACCAGTACGGGAGCAGAAGTCAGGCGTCTTTTCAGTTCCTGAAAACTGTGCTCACATTGTGGAGTCCATTCGAACTTTTTATCTTTCTTGAGGAGTTCGGTTAGAGGTTTAGCAACTTTGGAGAAGTTCTCGACAAAGCGACGTCAATAGCTCGCTAAGCCTAGAAAACTCCGAACTTGCTTGACCGATTCAGGTGGAGTCCAATTGAGGACGGCTTGAACTCGCTCAGGGTTAACAGCAATACCTTTACCAGATATTACATGACCCAGATAGGTCACTTCTGACAACCAGAATTCACATTTAGAAAATTTGGCATAAAGGCGATGCTCTCGAAGTTTCTTCAACACTAGCCTTAAATGCTCGGCATGTTCTTCCTCGTTCTTGGAGTAGATGAGTATATCATCGAGGTAAACCACGACAAATTTATCCAAATACTCCATGAAGATTGAGTTCATTAACCGAGAAAAAGTGGCTGGAGCGTTGGTTAAACCGAAGGACATGACGGTGTACTCGTATTGGCCATAACGAGTAACAAAGGCTGTTTTAGGAATGTCCCCGTTTCTGATTTTGACTTGATGGTAGCCCAACCTCAAATCCATCTTGGAGAAGACTGAGGATCCAGCGAGCTGATCATACAGGTCGTTGATCCTGGGAAGTGGATATTTGTTCTTGATTGTGACCAAATTGACAGGTCGGTAATCTACAACCATCCGGTCCGTACCATCCTTCTTCTTAACGAATAGGACGGGGCAAGCCCACGGAGATGAACTAGGTCGGATGAAACCCTTTTTCAAGGACTCATCGAGTTGTTTCTTAAGCTCGGCTAGTTCTAGTGGTGCCATCTTATAAGGTCTTCTAGCAATCGGAACGGTTCCGGGGATGAGGTCGATTACGAACTCGACATCCCTGTCAGGTGGAACACCTGGCAATTCCTCTGGAAAGACATCCGGGAAGTCACGGACTACCGGAATGTCCTCAAGGTCTGGCAAAGGGCTGGCGTTAAGAGAATATAATTGTCTCTTGGCTATTCGGGTCAAGACATTGACTATCTTCCCCGAAGGATGGGTGAGTTGAACAGTCCTAGAGAAGCAATCAATTTGGGCATGATGAGCTGACATCCAGTCCATACCCAGAATGATGTTAATATATGAAGATTTAAGGGCTATCAAAGATGCGAGAAAAACAAGTCTGTCGACTTGGATTTCATTTCCATGGCTTACTCTAGAAGTTTTCCATTTGGATCCCGGAGTTTGAACTACCATAGAGGTTGGCATATCACCGGAAATCAGAATCCCGAAATAAACCAGATCTGACTCGCATAATAGTCATCATAGAGTAGGCGGCGTCCTGCACAGCCATCTCAATAGTAACCCCGAGTCCATAGGAGCAGTGAAGAGGCTCGGTGGATCCAGGATAAGATGGAAATATCCTGACAGTGCAGAGATACTGGCTTTGGTTAAAGTCTCGGAATTGCTCTTCGACCGTGTACTCGGGATACCAGCGGTATCCAGCCTCAGTCATTACCCTGAGCAACTTGGCAGTATGGCCGGGTACATCTAGGCATCGAGTCAGGCGAACCACTTGATTGAGGTCGCGAGTGGCCATCTGAAAGCACAATCATAATGCAAGGGCATTAGAATTTCTAGCAAAATTTCGGCAGCATAACAGCTGTAAATGCTCAAAAAGGATTTTGAGACATTTGACAAAGGATTTCGTACACACTCAACATCATCATATCAAAGTTCTGAAACCATTCTAGCAACATAATGTGGTGGTAGAACTGAACTAGGCTTGTGACCAACAAACTTATAAGGTACTACTGATTAGTAACTCATGATCCTGATAGAGAGAACAGATCCTAATTCCTTAACCCCCGGTAGAAGAATGGACTGACTCAGATCAGAAGGTCATAAGATAAAGAAGTAAAAAGAGCCTTACGTTTCAACCCACAAACAATTCCCCTACATATAACTAAAGAATTTCTAGACTCAACATCGACCAGTTTGGCTTAGAGAACCTACAGGCAGTCCGGCTCTGATGCCAACGCTGTCAAGACCCCGACTCGATGTCACATCGATCTAGCCGGTAACACCTCATATCATTTTGCGGCCTCACGCACGGTATCCCCACGGGTGTCGTCTTACCTTTTCCCGGGACCGTTTGCGCCTTTTGGCTCACGTATATGATAGTGTCGCTAGCATCCATATGATAAGGAGCCCGGGCTGACATGACTAGTCGTAAACCCAAAGTGGCACAGATTTACAGGGACAGGCATCCATGACCCAGCTTCGAACGTGTCGGTCATCAGCAAGTGGGTCCGGGCTGTAGCACTGGGCTAGCAGGACTCCGGTAAACCGGGCTGTAGCGGGCTAACAGGACTCCGGTACTCAAAGCGTGACATTTCCCCGAAGGGACAGACACAGGAACGAAGAAGGACACATGCCGGCCAGCCTAAGTGTTCCAGAGCAGTAGCAAGCTACCATGGCTCAGCGGTAACACTAGGAGACATTTCCCGGTAAGAGAGGCTACCAAAGATAAACAACTAGATAGTCAGATCCCACACATACCAAGCATTTCAATCATACACACAATATGCTCGATATGTGCAAATACAACGAAGCATCACAACATGACTCTACGACACAAGTACTTTATTTAAGGCTCAGGGAGCCATACATAACATACACAAAGGTACGGGTCTCACGACCCAACATACAAGTCATACAGTCATACAAACCAGCAGCGGAAGTACATTGTCTGAGTACAGACAACTAGTAAAATAAAAGAGGCTTGGAAAGCCTAGCTATACTACGTGGTCCATCACAAGCTCAGGGTCACCACCTGGGTCTTTAGCCTACTCGTTGATGTCAACGTCTACATAGAACCCATCAGAAGGGGTTGCAGCGTCTTCTGTAAAAATGTAGATTATAGCAACATGAGTACAAAGGTACTCAGCAAGACTTACATTAGGTCCTACATACATGCATATTATCAAGAAGGGTTGGTGGAGTTATTGCAGCAAGCCAGCTTTGACTCTTGGCTAGACTATCCTACGATACTCCAACTTGAAATGGTTTTGCGCACACGAGTCCACTACTCACCACTTCAATACACTACCGAGGATCCACCTCCGTCTTCCTACCGAAGAGCCATCCTCGGCACTCACACTTATCTTGAGGCTTTTAGAAGTTTCCATTTACTTGTCTATGAACTGTATAGGCAACCAAGTAGTCCTTTACCGCGGACGCGGCTATTCGAATAGATCATGTTAACCCTGCAGGGGTGTACTTCTTCATACACGCTCTCACCACTTACCGTCGTTTACACGACATGTACTCGGCAACCTTCAAGCGGAAGCCCAACGAGGGTGTCGGCCACGACCTACCTAACCACCTAAGCCTCCAGTCCAGGTTTATCGCCTATTCAGGTTCCATCCGCAGGGAGTCCGGCCGAGGTTTCCCATACGGCCCCGAACGATGTGAACAGGGTTCCCGAGATACCTAACGGGTATTCGGTACACCGTGCCACGTACCTACCGCATCACAGCCCACCCCTACGGTCAGCGCTGTCCACGGCCTCCAGTAGGCTACAAACACCAGAAACTACTTGCAACTCCTGGACGGAGAACTAGGGTGAATAAGAAGCCGAGAGGGTCCATTGGTTTCGGGCCCAATGCATGGTAGTAGCTGATTCTTAATTCACGCATACAGATCTCAGTGCTTAAGGTCGGCTTCAATGAAACAACCCACCATGTACTCCTACATGGCCTCTCATCGATACCTTTACCAAATCGTGTTCACCACACCACTCTCATTACCGACATAATCATTTCGCTCTAGCCATCACCCCGATGAACCAGACCTGACACGACTCTAAGCATAGCAGGCATAGCAAGGTAGGAACAACACATACATATGGCTCAAACAACTCCTACACATGCTAGTGGGTTTCATCTAGTTACTGTGGCAAAGACAGGTCATGCAGAGGAAATGGGTTCAACTACCGTAGCACACAGCAGTTTGAAACGCGTTGTCTTAATGCAGTAAAAGAGAGCAGGAGCGAGAACATGGGATTGTATCGATATGATCAAATGGTTGGTTGCTTGCCTGATGGTTCGATGCACTGATACGGTTCTTCGTTAGGGTAATCACGGTACTCCTCGGAGGCAGAACCTGTCGTAAAGGACATCGATACACAAGCATCACCAAACAATGTGCAACAATATGATGCATGCATGAAACATGGCAATATGAGTGTGTTGGCTAATGCAACTAAAACCAGAAGGGTTTGAACAAATTTGAATCAAAGATTCAAATTTCAAACTCAAACATGGCCTCTTTAAAGTGCTTTTCCTTGTTCTGCTTGAAACATCAATTTAACTTGTTTGGTCATGCATGAAAATAGTACAGATGGATAGATTGGATTTTTCTGATCATTTTTCATATATAATTTGTCCAATTTGGAGTTACAGAATAAAAGTTATGAATTTTTGAAGTTTAAATAATATTCTGGAATTTCCTGATTTAAATTAAATCCAGAAATTATAATTATTGCGCCAGCATGACGTCAGCATGACGTCAGTGGTCAACTGCGGCTGTCTGGAGTCAAACCTGACGTGTGGGGGCCACACGTCAGTGACAGGGGGGTTTAACAGGTTTAAATTAATCCTAATTAGGGATTAGTGGCGCTGGGGCCCACTGGTCAGTGTCAGGGAGTTAACTAACAGTGGTTAGCACTAATCCTAATTAGCTACAGGGCTGGGCCCACCTGTCAGGGACTCAGGGGGTGTCCTGCCGTGGTCAAAGTGGGTCAAACCCACCGGCGACGTGATGCCGGCGAGGCCCGAGACGGCGGCGCGACGCGGGATCGCGCTACAGGGCACGGGCGAGGCCGTGCTTAGGCTCGTTGGAAAGCTCTTGCTCCCGCGCATCGAACGGTGGCTATGGCTGGGCCTGGGGTGGCCGGGGTCGACGGCGGCGAGCTCGGCTGTGGCCGCCGGAGTTCGGGTGCGGTCGGGATCGGTGTTGCAGAGGGTTTGGGGAGGCGTTAGTGTGTGCTGCGTGATCCTAGTGAGGTGTGGAGCACGATAGTGTGCTCGGTTGGGTGCTACGGTGACCGTGGCCACGACGGCGACATTGCCGGCGGCGTGGAGCTCTCGGCCAAGGTGGGGCTAGGGCCTAGAGGTCGAAAGGGACCAAGGGAGAAGGGGGAAACGATCCGGGGGCTCACCGCGGAGCTGCAGGGATGGTTAGCGGGCTCGGGGACGCGCTGGAGACGACGAATTCGACGGCGACGATGGTCGGAGCCCGAAGAGGGGAACGGCGACGTGGCGGCG
>NC_057807.1:387149322-387297636 GCF_018294505.1 Triticum aestivum | reverse complement strand
GGGAGCTGTGGAGCGGTGGGGAGGAAGAGGGGGTCGTGGCGGAGCTTCTGAGCTAGTCGGGGGAGCGAGGGGTGGCCGGAGACGGCTGCTGTGGCGAACGGCGGCGACGGTGGTGTTCGGCTGTGTGAGGGAGAGAGCGAGGGAGAGGAGGGAAGAACTGCGGGAGAGTGAGAGAGAGCAGGGGGGGAGGCGTGGCGTCGTCCGGGGCGTCGAGCAAGGAGGGGAGGGCAGGCAAGCAGGGAGAGAGGTGGCGTGGCGCGGTGGCGCGCGCGCGCGCCGGCCACACTCCCCTCCCTCTGTCGGGACGAAGACGACAGAGGAGGGAGGTGGGCTGGGCCGGCTGCTGGCTGGGCCAGCCAGCTGGCTGGGCCGCACAGTGGAGGAGCCCAGGTAAGCTCCTCCTGTTAAATATTTTCTGTTTTCTAATTTCTGACATTTGTTTTGATTTAAAATAAAATATTAAATCATTTTATTTCCTTATGCCAATTTTTGCAGGAGCTAGATATATTATTCCAGAGCTCCTTCATAAGTGGCATAATATTTGGACATATATTGATATATATAAATAATATATTTCCAAAGCAAATAATTATGCATTAATTCCAAATGCCCAAAATAAATACCTATGAGCTCTTAAAAATATTGGTTTGATTTTTATCTCTGTCCAATATTTTCAGAGAGCAACATGAGCATTTTCTTGGACCCTTTTGGAGAAATTTTTATTTGGATCATTTTCAAAAATGATTCTGAGGGTTTCACAGATCCCCATTTCAAGTTTCTGATGAAAGAGTAAACATGATGCAACACTCTAATGCATGACTAGCTAGGGTGTGACACGAAGAACAATATATGAAAGGCTCATAGGCAATGGATCAGTGATGGATAATTATGTTGGATGCGATTCCTCATGTAATAGCTATAACATAGGGTGACACAAAACTAGCTCCAATTCATCAATGTAATGTACGCATGTATTCCGTAAATAGTCATACGTGCTTATGGAAAAGAACTTGCATGACATCTTTTGTCCTACCCTCTCATGGTAGCGGGGTCCTAACGGAAACTAAGGGATATTAAGGCCTCCTTTTAGTAGAGAACCGGAACAAAGCATTAGAACATAGTGAATACATGAACTCCTCAAACTACAGTCATCACCGAGAAGTATCCCAATTATTGTCACTTCCGGGTTGTCGGATCATAACACATAATAGGTGACTATAGACTTGCAAGATAGGATCAAGAACACACATATATTCATGAAAACATAATAGGTTTAGATCTGAAATCATGGCACTCGGTCCCTAGTGACAAGCATTAAGCATAGCAAAGTCATAGCAACATCAATCTCAGAACATAGTGGATACTAGGGATCAAACCCTAACAAAACTAACTTGATTACATGGTAAATCTCATCCAACCCATCACCGTCCAGCAAGCCTATAATGGAATTACTCACGCACGGCGGTGAGCATCATGAAATTGGTGATGGAGGATGGTTGATGATGACGACGGCGACGAATCCCCCTCTCCGAAGCCCCGAACGGACTCCAGATCAGCCCTCCCGAGAGAGATTTGGGCTTGGCGGCGGCTCCATGTTGTAAAACACGATGAAACTTTCTCTCTGATTTTTTTTCTCCACGAACGTGAATATATGGAGTTCTAGTTGAGGTCGATGGAGGTCCAGGGGGCCCACGAGATAGGGGGCGTGCCCTACGGGGGGGGGGGGTGTTGGCTGTCTCGTGGACAGGCCCTTGGCCCCCTGGTATATTTCTTTCGCCGAGAAATTCTTATTAATTCCAAAAAGTGCCTCCGTGGATTTTCAGGACATTCCGAGAACTTTTCTTTTCTACACATAAAACAACATCATGGCAGTTCTGCTGAAAACATCGTTAGTCCGCGTTAGTTTCATTCAAATCATGCAAGTTAGAGTCCAAAACAAGGGCAAACGTGTTTGGAAAAGTAGATACGTTGGAGATGTATCATCTTACAATATCGCCGTACGGACCGTGCTCCACCTGAGGTGAGTCCGATCTCATGCCAAGCAAAATATAGTTCTGTCATTTTGAAAAAGGCATGAACTTTCCTTTGTGTCTGCAACCATAAGTTCCATCATCATTACCTTGCCTGTATATGGACAGCTTGCACTCTTTAGGTCTGATGGATGTGAAATTATTAGATCTTTGCATCAAACACAGGAACAACACAATGTAAGATATGCAAGTTTATCAAGAGGAATGCAAAGAAAAAAAACACAAGTATGGTCTATTTGGCATCATCAACTTTTGTGTTTTCAGTGCACATCTTAGCCTATGTAAACTGCAAGTTGAATTAAGTGTGCTCTCTTTTTCTAGAATACTTTCTTTAATAAATGTAGAACATAAAAGCCTGATCTTAATAAGCGAGAGCTCAAGTTATTCTTTCAAGATAGATTCAGATCAAACCTTTTCAAAGTAAAGATCCCTCAGCAAGAGACTTAAGTTACTCCCTCCGTCCGGAAATACTAGTCATCAAAATGGATAAAAGGAGATGTATCTACGTCTAGATACATCTCCTTTTATCCATTGTCAGGGAGTACATGTTAAGCTTTAGCAGAAAAAATTGATTGACTGGAATCAACAAAATTTCGATGCCACCAACTGCAACAAGTGGCAACACGAAGTAGCTATGAGCAATATTTATAGGGTACTACTAGCAACCGCCAAGCAATCTGTCACAAAAATATGTCAGACAGCTAGGCATGCGGGTGACATGTGTGTAGGTAACATTGCATGTTTGTGTGTAAATGTAAATCACGAAAAATGGTTCTTGGTATCTAGAGAAGAAACACACACACACATGAGAGAGTAATTCATATAGTGGATATAAAATACCTATTAATGTTGTACGTGAGTTGACTCAACATGCTGCAGGATCTTCTGATTTGTTCTCTGAAGGTGGCCTTGGAGTATAGCATTGCATATTCCTGAAGCAATTGTGATGCTCTGTTTTGTTAGGATTAAGATGCTTGAACATGTAAGTAGTACACTATCGAGCAATAGAGATCTTTCTCATGGTGACTACATGGGCCATACACATTGTTTAGTAACTCAAAAAGTGTCAAAGGCTAGCTACCAAAGCAAATCTGAATCTGCTAACTATACTACTACTACCATAACTAACCAAGGTTGGAGCATAGGAAAGGAGGGGTTGCTTGAACGTGAAGGACAAGCTTCCAGACGGCGGCTGCGTGCCTTGGTTGGAGCCTGCGGGAGGAGGGGTGGGAAGGAACAGGGAGGAAGCATGAGCCTCCCAAGGTCCCGTTCATATGGCAGCACAGGCAGAAGACATGATGGTGCGGCCACCGGAAGCACTATTTTTCCTACCCTTGTCCTCCAAGAACAACGGGGACAATGAAGGCGTCGGTAGCAGCGCTGGCCAGCAGTGGGGAAGGAGAATGGGGAACGTGAAGAAAGATTGAGTTTGTGCGTGTTGTGTGTGTGTGCGCGCATGTGTGTGAATAAAAGTATTTCAATGGGCAAGCCCAAAAAAATAGTGCAAAATAAATTACAAATTAAATATAATATTCCAAAAAATGTTTGTCACCATAAAAATGATTCCATTCTAAAAACATTATCAATTTCTTTTAAAAACACATTCTCAAATTATTAAATATTCATGTTTTTCTGTACAACAATAAATAAAATTGATTGAAAGACTATTCCATGAACAACTATTGTTTCATCGGAGAGGTGAAATAGGTCATGTCGAACATTGTTAGGGTACGTCCAAATTTCGTGGTCCAAAAAAACTTAGTGTAACCTTATTTCTGACATTTGTAAAAATTAAATTAAAAAAGTGTTGCATAATGGCATGTGGAGCAAGTTATATTTAATATTCGCCCGGCGAAACGCACGAGCATTTGTACTAGTTGTAGAATAAAAAGTCCAACTCGTTTGCAAGAAACAATGAATGAAATACCTTGTCTTTAATGAGCTGAACAGACAAATCAATTGCTGATCCACTAATAGCTGATTCCAACACCGCCACCACCGAATCTTCATTAAGACAGAAAACATGCCTGCTGAAAGACACTACCATAATGAATCGACCCGTGTCATCCATTTGGTGGATGCATTTCCCACAAGACCTGAAGACCTCATCTGCAAAAGCCTGTCCTTTGGAGAAATCCATATCAAAAGTTGATCCACCATGAGAACCCATATGAGATGGGTATGGGGAGGTAGATCAGAGGACGCCATAGGAGATGAGTGGAGAGAAGCCAAGATTCACTGGTTGGAGGGGGAGATCGCCGGAGAACCTAGGGCGTGTGTGGGAGGGGAGGTGGGAGAGCCATCCTACTGGAAGACACGGGCTACTACTGTTCGTCTTGAGCTAGATAATGTTGCTCTAGTGCTTCGCTTATATCTTTTTAGAGCAGGGTGGTGGTTTTATTTTATAGATATTATTGATCTCTCATGACTCACTTATATTATTTTGAGAGTCTTTTAGAATAGCATGGTAATTTGCTTTGGTTATAAAATTAGTCCTAATATGATGGGCATCCAACATGGGTATAACAAAAAGTTTCTTATAAAGTGCATTGAATACTATGAGAAGTTTGATTCTTTATTATTGTTTTGAGATATGAAGATGGTGATATTAGAGACATGCTAGTAGAGTAGTTGTGAATTTGAAGAATACTTGTGTTAAAGTTTGTGATTCCCGTAGCATGCACGTATGGTGAACCGTTATGTGATGAAGTTGGAGCATGATTTATTTATTGATTGCCTTCCTTATGTGTGGAGGTCGGGATCGTGCGATGCTTAACTCCAACCAACCCTTCCCCTGGGATCATGCGTGTTGTTTTGATGACTTGTAGATTTTCTCAATAAGTGTGAGTTCTTTATGACTAATGTTGAGTCCATGGATTATACGCACTCTCACCCTTCCATCATTGCTAGCCTCTCTAGTACCGCGCAACTCTCGCCGGTACCATACAACCACCATACAATTTCCTCAAAATAGCCACCATACCTACCTATTATGGCATTTCCATAGCCATCCGAGATATATTGCCATGCAAGTTTCCACCGTTCCATTTATTATGACACGCTCCATCATTGTCATATTGCCTTGCATGATCATGTAGTTGACATCGCATTTGTGGCAAAGCCACCATTCATAATTTTTCATACATGTCACTCTTGAATCATTGCACATCTCGGTACACTGCCGGAGGCATTCACATAAGAGTCATATTTTGTTCTAAGTATTGAGTTGTAATTCTTGAGTTGTAAGTAAGTAAAAGTGTGATGATCTTCATTATTAGAGCATTGTCCCAGTGTGGAAAGGATGATGGAGACTATGATTCCCCCACAAGTTGGGATGAGACTCCGGACTAAATAAAAAAAGAGGCCATAAAAAAAGAGAGAAAAGTCCCAAATAAAAAAAATGAGAGAATAAGAGAGAAGGGACAATGATATTATCCTTTTACCACACTTGTGCTTCAAAGTAGCACCATGATCTTTATTGTAGAGAGTCTCCTATGTTGTCACTTTCATATACTAGTGGGAATTTTCATTATAGAACTTGGCTTGTATATTCCAATGATGAGCTTCCTCAAAGTGCCCTAGGTCTTCATAAGCAAGCAAGTTGGATGCACACCCACTTAGTTTCTTTTTGAGATTTCCTACACTTATAGCTCTAGTGCATTCGTTGCATGGCAGTCCCTACTCACTCACATTGATATCTATTGACGGGCATCTCCATAGCCCGTTGATACGCCTAGTTGATGTGAGACTACCTTCTCCTTTTTGTCTTCTCCACAACCACCATTCTATTCCACCTATAGTGCTATGTCCATGGCTCACGCTCATGTATTGCGTGAAGATTGAAAAAGTTTGAAAATACTAAAGTACAAAACAATTGCTTGGCAGAAACCAGGGTTGTGCGTGATTAAATACTTTCTGTGATGAAGTTAGAGCATAGCCAGACTATATAATTTTGTAGGCGTAACTTTCTTTTGCCATGTTATTTTGAGAAGACATGATTGCTTTGTTAGTATGCTTGAAGTATTATTATTTTTATGTCAATATTAAACTTTTTCCTTGAATCTTTCGGATCTGAACACTCATGCTACAGTAAAGAAAATTACATTGATAAATATGCTAGGTAGCATTCCACATCAAAAATTCTATTTTTATCATTTACCTACTCGGGGATGAGCAGGAATTAAGCTTGGGGATGCTTGATACGTCTCCAACGTATCTATAATTTTTGATTGTTCCATGCTATTATATTATCTGTTTTGGATGTTTAATGGGCTTTAATATGCTCTTTTATAATTTTTTGGGACTAACCAATTAACCGGAGGCCCAATGTCAGTTTCTGTTTTTTTGCCTATTTTAGAGTTTTGCAGAAAAGGAATATCAAACAGAGTCCAAACGGAATGAAACCTTCGCGAGGATCTTTCTTGGACCAAAAGCAATCCAAAAGACTTGGAGTTGAAGTCTGGGACTCTACAAGGAGGCCACGAGGCAGGAGGGCACGCCTAGGGGGTGGGCACGCCTCCCACCCTCATGGGCCCTCGGAACTCCACTGACGTACTTCTTTCACCTATATATAATCTTATACCCTAGAAACATCAGGGGGAGCCATGAAACCACTTTTCTACCGCCGCAACCTTCTGTACCCATGAGATCCCATCTTGGGGCCTTTTCCGTCGATCTGCCAGAGGGGGAATCGATCATGGAGGGCTTCTATATCAACACCATTACCTCTCCGATGAAGAGTGAGTAGTTTACCACAGACCTTCGGGTCCATAGTTATTAGCTAGATGGCTTCTTCTCTCTCTTTGATTCTCAATACAAAGTTCTCCTTGATTTTGTTGGAGATCTATTCGATGTAATACTCTTTTGCGGTGTGTTTGCCGAGATCCAATGAATTGTGGATTTATGAAATTGATTAACTATGAATATTATTTGGTTCTTCTTTGAATTCTTATATGCAGATTTGATATCTTTGCAAGTCTCTTCGAATTATCAGTTTAGTTTGGCCTACTAGATTGATCTTTCTTGCAATGGGAGAAGTGCTCAGCTTTGGGTTCAATCTTGTGGTGTCCTTTCCCAGTGACAGTAGGGGCAACAAGGCACGTATTGTATTGTTGCCATCAAGGATAAAAATATGGGGTTTATATCATATTGCTTGATTTTATCCCTCTACATCATGTCATCTTGCTTAATGCGTTACTCCGTTCTTATGAACTTAATACTCTAGATGCATGCTGGATAGCGGTCGATGTGTGGAGTAATAGTAGTAGATGCAAAATCATTTTGGTCTACTTGACACAGACATGATGCCTATGTTCATGATCATTGCCTTAGATTTCTTCATAATTATGCGCTCTTCTATCAATTGCTCGGCAGTAATTTGTTCATCCACCGTAATACATGCTATCTTGAGAGAAGCCACTAGTGGAATCTATGGCCCCCGAGTCTCTTTCTTATTATATTACATCTATTTTATTTACATCGCATCTCGTTTACTACTTTGCAATCTTTACTTTCCAATCTATACAACAAAAATACCAAAAATATTTACTTTACTATCTCTATCAGATCTCACTTTTGCGAGTGATCGTGAAGGGATTGACAACCCCTTTATCGCGTTGGTTGCAAGGTTCTTGATTGTTTGTGCAGGTACTAGGTGACTTGTGTGTCGTCTCCTACTGGATTGATACCTTGGTTCTCAGAACTGAAGGAAATACTTACGCTACTTTGTTGCATCACCCTTTCCTCTTCAAGGGAAAACCAACGCATGCTCAAGAGGTAGCAGCTCTCTAGTTGATCTCTTCCCAGTCTCTTTCTAGCGTTCACCTGTACTAAGCAGGAATACTACTTGTGCATCCACTTCCATAAACCCCAAAGTTATTCCATATGAGTCCACCATACCTACCTATACGCGATATTTACCTGCCGTTCCAAGTAAATTTGCATGTGCCAAACTCTAAACCTACAAATGAACTTATGTTTTGTATGATCGAATCACTCATGTAGAAACTCGAGCTATCTATATCTTCCAAGATATGTGGGTTATTCTCACGATGAGTGGACTCAGCTCATCATTCACAAGAAAATGGCTGGTAACCAGGATGCCCAGTCCCATGCTCAAATCAAATCAAAATAATTGCAGACAAAACTCCCCCAGGATTGTTGTTAGTTGGACGGTACCCGTTGTTTGGGACCAGCCATGGAATGTGATTGTTGTTGGTGGTGGGGGAGTATAAACTTTACCGTTCTGTTTGGGAACCGCCTATAATGTATGTAGCATGGAAGATACCGAGATCTCTTGGTTGTTATGTTGACAATGAAAGCATACCACTCAAAATATTATTTATCTCTGTTTCAAAAACTCGAGCTCTGGCACCTCTGCAAATCCCTGCTTCGCTCTACGATGGGCCTATCTATTTACTTTTACTCCCGAGTCATCATCCTCTTATAAAAAGCTTCAGCTAGAGAGCACCACTTTCATTTGTATGCATTGTTATTAATTTATACTGACTGTGACTGGATCTCTTTTGCCATGAATTACAATGTCTAGTAAGTCCTTGATCCTCAGGGGTGCTCTGCATTTATGTTTTGTGGTCTCAGAAAGGGCTAGCGAGATACCATCTTGTTATATCATATCATGATTGTTTTGAGAAAGTGTTGTCATCCCAGATTTATTATCATTACTCGCTAGCTGATTATGCTATTGATGTGAGTAAATGTGAGACCTAAATGTTATTATGAAAATGGTTAGTTTATAATATTTGCTGAAAACTTGAATGTTGGCTTTACATATTTGCAACAACAAGATCAAACAGAGTTTGTAAAAAAATTTCTTTATCACTTTCAGTTTGTCAACTGAATTGCTTGAGGACAAGCAATGGGTTAAGCTTGGGGGAGTTGAGATGTCTCCATCGTATCTACTTTTCCAAACTCTTTTGCCCTTGTATTGGACTCTAATTTGCATGATTTGAATGGAACTAACCCGGACTGATGTTGTTTTCAGCAGAACTGCTATGGTGTTATTTTTGTGCAGAAATAAAAGTTCTCGGAATGACCTGAAACTTCACGAAGATAAGTTTTGGAATTAATAAGGAATATTGGCAAAAGAATCAACAGAAGCGGGCCACACCCTAGTCACAAGAGTGGAGGGCGCGCCCTACCCCCTCGGTGCGCCCTCCGGTCTTGTGGGCCCCCTGGACCTCCACCGACCTCAACTCCAATTCCATATATTTTCTTTTGGGGATAAAAAAATCAGAGATAAGGATTCATCACGTTTTATGATATGGAGCCGCCGCCAAGCCCTATTCTTCCCCGGGACGGCAGATCTGGAGTCCGTTCGGGGCTCCACGAAGTGGAATCCGTCGCCATCGTCATCATCAACCATCCTCCATCACCAATTTCATGATGCTCACCGCCGTGCATGAGTAATCCTATTGTAGGCTTGCTAGACGGTGATGGGTTGGATGAGATTTACCATGTAATCGAGTTAATTTTGTTAGGGTTTGATCCCTAGTATCCATTATGTCCTAAGATTGATGTTGCTATGACTTTGCTATGCTTAATGCTTGTCACTAGGGCCCGAGTGTCATGATTTCAGATCTGAACCTATTATGTTTTCATGAATATATGAGTATTCTTGATCCTATCTTGCAAGTTATAGTCACCTACTACGTGTTATAATCCGGCAACCCCAGAGTGGCAATAGTTAGGACACTTCTCGGTGATGACCGGTACTCTATTAAAAGGAGTCATTAATATCCCTTAGTTTCCAATAGGACCCCACTGCCACGGGAGGGTAGGACCAAAGATGTCTTGCAAGTTCTTTTCCATAAGCACGTATGACTATACTCGGAATGCATGCCTACATTATATTGATGAACTAGAGCTAGTTCTGTGTCACCCTATGTTATAATTGTTGCATGATGAATGCCATTATCCATCATTGATCCATTGCCTACGAGCTCGTTTCATATTGATCTTTGCTAAGTTACTTTTCTATTGCTACTGTTACAATTGTTACAAAACTGCTACTGTTACTTTTGCCACCGTTACTGTTACTTCCATACTACTTTGCTACTAAATACTTTGCTGCAGATATTAAGTCTTTCAGGTGTGGTCGAATTGACAACTCAGCTGCTAATACTTGAGAATATTCTTTGGCTCCCCTTGTGTCGAATCAATAAAGTTGGGTTGAATACTCTACCCTCGAAAACTGTTGCGAACCCCTATATTTGTGGGTTATCATACGCCTAGTTGGTGTGAGACTTTCTCCTTCTTTTTATCTTCTCCCACACCACAATATTATATTCCACCTATAGTGTTATATCCATGACTCACACTCATGTATTACGTGAAAGTTGAAAAAGTTTGAGAACACCAAAAGTAAGAAACAATTGTTTGGATTTTCATTGGGGTTTTGCATGATCAAATACTTTGTGTGATAAAGATGAAGCATAGCCAGACTATATGATTTCATAGGGATAACTTTCTTTTGCCATGTTATTTTGAGAAGACATGATTGCTTTATTAGTATGCTTGAAGTATTATTGTTTTTATGTCAATAGTAAACTTTTGTTTTGAATCTTATGGATCTAAATATTCATGCCATGGTAAAGAAGATTACATGGATAAATATGTTAGGTAGCATTCCACATCGAAAATTTTGTTTTTATCATTTACCTACTCGAGGGCGAGTAGGAATTAAGCTTGGGGATGCTTGATACGTCTCCAACGTATCTATAATTTTTTATTGTCCCATGCTATTATATTATCTATTTTGGATGTTTTATATGCATTAATATAATATTTTATATTATTTCTAGGACTAACTTATTAATCTAGAGCCTAGTGCCAGTTTATGTTTTTTACTTGTTTTTGAGTTTTACAGAAAAGGAATATCAAACGGAGTCCAAACAAAATGAAACTTTACAATGATTCTTCTTGGACCAGAAGACATACACAAAAATTGGAGAAGGGGCCTGAAGAGTTCCGAGGAGTCCACAAGCCTGCTAGGCGCACCCAGGGGGCACCCTGAGGGCTTGTGGGCCCCTCGGGTGTCCCCCAACCCTAATCTTTGTCCTATAAATTCCCAAATATTCCCAAACCAATAGAAGCGTCCACCAAAATACTTTTCCGCCGCCGCAAGCCTCTGTTCCCGTGAGATCCCATCTTGGGGCCTTTTCCGGCACCCTGCCGGAGGGAGATTCGATCATGGAGGGCATCTACATCAACCTTGATTCCCTTCCGATGAAGCGTGAGTAGTTTACCACAAACCTACGGGTCCATAGCTAGTAGCTAGATGGCTTCTTCTCTCTCTTTGATCTTCAATACAATGTTCTCCTCGATGTTCTTGGAGTTCTATCTGATGTAATATTCTTTTGCGGTGTGTTTGTCAAGATTCGATGAATTGTGGATTTATGATCAGATTATCTATGAATATTTTTTTGTCTCTCTTCTGAATTCTTATACGAATGATTTGATATATTTGTATTTCTCTTCGAATTATCGGTTTGGTTTGGCCAAACAGATTAGTTCTTCTTTAATGGCAGAGGTACTTAGTTTTGGGTTGTAACATCACAATTTTTTAATTTGGAATGTTTTACATTTATTAGCTAAGCATCTATGCATTTTGTTTGAATTGAGTGGCATTTGGAAATTTTAGAGACATTTGAGTTTTATCTGACTTTCAATTCAACTGGGCATTTGAAATTTATTTCAAAAATCCCTGACAAGTACTTGTTCAAAAGTATGTGAGGAGCTAACTTGACACTCCAAAAGAAGTTAGAATAAAACAATGCCAAAAAAATTTGTATTCAAATTTCTGTTTCATTTTGATTCATTGTTGAAATTTTTTTTATAAAATTTTTATTTAGCCTCTGAAAAATAGTTCATCTTGTAGGATTTCTTTTTATGAATATTTTCGATATATATATATGTCCTATATAAAAATATATTTATGTTCTCCCTTTATTTTTTTCTCTGTCTAATTCAAAAAAAACTCAAGCCAGGCGCAGCCCAACAGGCCCAACTGGTCGTCTTCTTCCTTGAGCGTTCATGGCAGAGGCAGGATGCACGTACGCATCACATCTCCATCCAGCGCCCCCACCCCTCCCCTCATCTCCCTTGCCCCGAAATTCGTCGAACGGAACCCCCTCGCCTCCCTCTACCCCTTCCCCTTCCTAGTGCGCCTTGGAGTCGCCCGTAGAGGCCATTACGAGGCAGAGGAACAACCACCATTAAACTCAATCTTCTGCTCGAATTCTGACCTCCCCAAGACCTATATAAAGCATCCCTGGGAGCCCTTTTCAAGCCTCTTTTGAAGCCCCCTCCTTCGGGACCTATCTCCTTCCCCATCCCGCTTAATTTCTCGCCGGAGTTCCTGGATTCCGATGGCTTCTCCACCTCGCCAGGAGACGAGACCGACCCCGCGGCACTGCTCCTCGGATCCGCCTCACGTTGCTCTTCACCGTCCCGCACGCGTCCTCCGATGAAGCACACCGGATCTGCCTTCTTCCTCGTCGCCAGCGACAAGTCTGGTGAGCACCCAGCCAGCCAATCAGAGAGCGCCACTTGGCATCTGGCCGATTTTTTTTCTCTTTTTCCAGTATTTTTCCAGTCTCAGATTCTATACCAATTCTTCTTTCTATTATATCTTTTAATCTATAGATCCGATTTAGTTGATTCCTTTTCTTACTGTTTCATAAAAATACCATCTATCCCGAGAACCAAATGGAAAATGTTTTTGGAAGTTTTAAAATTTGAATTCAAACAGATTTTAATTCAAACTTTGTTAGGCCATAACCTGAGTTTCGTAACTCTGTTTTGGGTGATTTATTTTGCAAATCGAAGCTTGGGACATGTGCTTTCTGTTAAAACCAGAACCTTTTATTTTTGTTGATGTAAAAATTACATTCTGTACATAAAGTTTATTTGGTTGTTTTTGGAGTTTTCCGAAGTTTTTTATTTGTTTTCTTTTTGGATCTTTGCTTGTATCCCTCGGCTGCTAGGACATCAGGCAATCTGTCATTAAGCAGATCCTGATCAGCTTGAAGTTGTTGCTGCTTCTTTTTCAAGCTTCTTGCAGTGGCTATTAGCCGGTGCTTAAAGCTCTCTTGTTTGAAGGGTTCATCTGGCACGATGAATTCTTCGTCGCCGAGGCTCTCGTCTTCTACGGAGATTGGTATGTAATCACCATACTCCGAACCCTCGTTCCCGATGGGATCGTCGAGGTTGACTTTCCCCTCCTCCCAATCATCATGTTGGGATGTTGGTTCCACAGGGGCTTCTTGGTCTTCGGTGTTATCCGAAGTATTGTTGTCTCCGGTGCCGGTATTGCTGTCTTTTTCTCGGCGCGGTTTAGAGCGACACCGTTGACGACGATGCTTTGGTGGTGCCACAGGAGAATTATTCTCGACTGGGTCCTTCCCACCTTCACCGTCATCCTCTTTGGGTCTAGCCACCATATACATGTCATATGTAGAGGTAGCCATCCAGCACCCAGTAAGCGACGGGTTCTGGCTTTGCTCTTCTCCGGTATCGTCGTCCATGACGTCGATGTCCTCAGAAGCATAATCGAGCATGTCGGTTAGGTCCTCGACGATGGCTATGAAGTGGGTGGTGGGTGGGACATAAAACTCCCTGCTCTCAGCCCCTAGTGTGGGCTGGGCATAGTTTAGCAGCGATCCTTCTGTAATGGCGAGAGATCGCATTAAGTCCAGAGCCTCTTTTAAGGGTGAGGTATGGATAGGGAAGCGAGAATCTGTGGAGCAGGGCGGGACCGGAGTTCCCTAGCTGAGCTCGTGTAACACAGACCTTGAGATTTCGGAGCTGGTACACGGAGGTGAGTCCGGCTCGGTGAGGATAAAGGGAGCCAAGAGTGATTCTAGGCCGGCCAGTGAAATGATTCCCTCCGTATCTATGATGTTGAGGTCTATGGCTACAAAGAGTTCGGCGGGTTCTAAGATCCCGTATTCGCACTGAGGTCTATGGCTACAAAGAGTTCGGGTCTGAGGCCGGAGCCGCGGTTGAGGCCACGAACCCTTGGAAGATCAAGTCTCCATGGATATCAGCGATGTAGTTTAGGTTTCCAAAACTGATCTGATGACCAGGGGCATAGCTGTCGATCTGCTCCAAATGACCAATCGAATTGGCACGCAGTGCGAAGCCGCCGAATACGAAGATTTGGCCGGGAAGAAAAGTCTCCCTCGGGGCGGTGTTGTTGTGGATGGTTGATGAAGCCATCGAGCCTTCTGGAGATGACACAGTGGAACTCTCAATGAAAGCACCAATGTCGGTGTCAAAACTGGCAGATCTCGGGTAGGAGATCCCGAATTGTGCGTCTAAGGATCGAAGGTAACAAGAAGGCAGGGGACACGATGTTTACCTAGGTTCGGGCCCTCTTAATGGAGGTAATACCCTACTTCCTGCTTGATTGACTATGATGAGTATAGGGGTTTACAAGAGTTGATATACCTCGAGATCGTAATGGCTAAACCCTAGATGTCTAGCCTGTATGATCGTGATCCTACCTATGGACTGAGCCCTCCGGTTTATATAGACACCGGAGGGATCTAGGGTTGTACAGAGTCGATTATAGAGAAAGGAAGGTACATGATCCGAACGCTAAGCTTGCCATCCACGCAAGGGAAAGTCCTAATGGGGCACGGGGGAGGTCCTTCTACCTTGTGTCTTCACGGCCCATCAGTTTGGCCCATGTCACATAAGCCGACTCCTCGAGGACCCCATAGTCCAGGACTCCCTTAGTGTCCACCAACGAACAGTAATCCTGGGGCTGGTGATGACACAAGGGTCATTTGCTAGGATTTATGTCCTGGAAATCCGACCCCTCACAAGAAAAAATCCACAAAAAGTTTGGTTGCGTTTGGACTCCGTTTGGTATTTATTTCCTGCGATGTAAAAAACAAGCAGAAAACAGCAACTGGCACTAGGCACTATGACAATAGGTTAGTACCAAAAATGATATAAAATGATTATATAATGATTGTAAAACATCCAAGAATGATAATATAACAGCATGGAACAATAAAAAATTACAGATACATTGGAGATGTATCAAAGTGCCGACCTCTCGGTCCAGCACTTCCCCTAGGAAGACGGCAGAAGACTACGACAACAAGGGCACCCAAGGTGCGCCGCTCCCCACCTTGGCGGGCAGGAAGGCACCCTCCTCATCGACATCAACCCCAGTTCCTAGGAGAGGGGTAGTACTGGGATTTCTAATGATTCCAAGCCCTACGCCTCGGACTTGGACCAGACTCACTCCCCGAGCATCAGCACGGTTACTTGGCGTCATCAACTCTAAGCTAGGGCCCGGGGCCTGACCCCGGGTTCTCCCCTCCAGCATACCAGAGAGAAAGCAGAGGATGAAGGGAGAAAGGGATGCGGATGAATGGCTCCATTCCTCCCCCGCTCCTCCTTTTATAGGCGGGCTAGGGGCTGGGGGCTGAGTCCCCGGTGAGTAATCACCGTCCTCCTGCAACAACCCAAGAAGGACGCCCCCTGCCTCCATGCTCCTCCGAACAACGTGCCTCCATTACATACCCCACTCAATGCATGCAGCATACGTGGCCAAGGATAAGGGCGTTGTGGGAAGAGTGAATTGGCAGTTACCCACCCATGCGTTAAAGTCATTCACGGGCCATTACAAGGATGGCCCCACCAAGATTGGCGTTACACGACATGCGGGAAAACCGAAAACTGAACCGGATTCAAGTTAAGGAAGAAGCAAAGAAGATCTCAAAAGGGCTGAGTTGCTCTTGCACTCCAGCCTGTGCATTGGTTAGGGCCTACCCCGACGATGCCCAGCGGTGCGTTCGTGCCAGGTTCGGGGCCTCCTGTCGATGCAATGAACCCTAGGTCTGTTGCCCAAACTTTGCATAGGCTCAAAGGCAAGATTACAACGCCAAGATCGGACCAAGCAAGGAGGATCAACTCCTTTGGAAGATTCAAGTACAGACCAAGAAGGCCAAGATGAGCCAGAGAAGCAAGATAACGCCAAGGGAAAAACCTCACTTGCCGGGCAGGCGATCCTGGCAAGGTTGGGTTTGCCCCGGAAGCATACTTCTAGATCATCCCAGCAGGCCCTGCCGGGACTTGCGGAGGCAAGCTACGCCCCCGATCCACCTCACGAGCAACGCAAGTCACAGTTCAGTGTGGTGTCAAGCCCCAAGATGACTAAGTGGCTGCTTTTTTCCACATGATAGCCATCTCCTACATTAACACCTCCATATGACACCCGTCCTGGGACGTATCAAGCGAGCAGGGGCGAAGCTAGCAAAACAGCCCGACAAGGGCTGCCGGGCGTACTGTGATGTGACACTAGATGCTGCATTTATTGTGATGTGTCAGCCTGCAGAGTTAAGTATGATAGCACTGCTTGCTATCTAATCAGTACGCAAAGACTGATTTGCCACTGTGGTAACCCCTTGATTTATAAAAGGAGGCCCATGGCAAACGTAAAAGGGTTCGGTTCATGAGGTTGCCAAGTTCAGGCCCTCACGTACCCATACGCACATAGCTACTTCTGTCCCGAGGCAACCCTACCAGGCAAAGTGCATTGTGTACACCACCACCTTTCCCACCATCAATCCACCAAAGTAGGAGTAGGGTTTTACGTCTCACGGCGGCGCGAACCTGGGTAAAATTGCCAGTGTGATCTCTGCTGCGCTGGGCTACGCTTCTCTGCTCTTTGTGCAATGTGCCCATCCCCCCGCCGAACCAAAAGGGGCTCGCAGCCTCATAGGTGTGGCCGTGGTATCTCGCGACATTAACCATATCACAACCCCTTCACAATTTCACCTAAAAAGTCTAAACGCACAATGTAAGTGTGAGAAGACACATCAACTGAACAATCTCTTATAGATTCTTCATTATAAGATAGCAAGGTCTCAAATGAATTGACAAATTAATATTTGTTCTTGAAGAAAAGCTAGTTAGCAACCAGAAAGTAGTGACATAAAATATAACACCAAAAAATAAGTGCCAATAAGTGTGAAGATAAAAGATCGTAGTATTAGCTCATGTTTTTCTTTTTCTACAATTACCACTAAGCTTAAAGAAAAGATGACTTAAAGTTCTGAGTACATTAGTCAGTAGGCTATTACCGTTAGCTCATAACATGCTACTTAAGCTCAGGTCACAACCATTAATGATTGTATAGATTACAGAGTAAAGCAACACCTACAACACATTGATTCAAATAATTTCATGTACATCTTGCCCCAGAATCTTGCACTAAGACCTTGAGGCTTCTTCAGTCAGGTTGCATTTCAGACGCAATCTCAATTTTGTTTGGTTTTGAGCATAGGAACCAGTTGTAGCACCGGAACTGGGACGTCATGCGGTCAGTCTTCCAGATGCGCTCCAGCTATCGCGCCAACCGGAGTGCCTGCAGTTCTGCCTCGCCTCGACCCTTGCCTGCTTCCCCTCTACCTTGTGGCTCAATGTGGACAGTCTCTTGGTCATGTTGTTCTTCACTCATGCCCTCATTTGATCGGCCTACACCTCAAATATATTTACACAACTACAACCAGCTGACATTTGTTTCATAGTTTTGTTACGAGTTTTGAATTTAGAGCAGAGCTGGCTGAGGGATGGCGTGGCGGCACCGACCAGAGTGCCGCTCCTCGACTGCTCCTAGCTGTCGATCGACATCATCTCTATGCCTACGCCCCTATCGACACTGATGACGCCGACTGGACCACCGCTGCTGCTGGAGCGCCTGCCTGGGTGCAGAGCTTCATGTAAATTCGGCAGAAGTTTTTCCTCTACCGGAGATACTCTACGTAGGAGGTTACATTCTATGCATCATTCCAGTTGATTTTAAATTTGCAGCGGCGTGTTTAATTCTAGTTGGCTTGAGTCCAGAAGATATTATTGCCGGCCATCAGAATTTTCAAAATAACACCAATAAGGTTTAGTATGGAGACTATTTTTGAGTTATTGACAGGAAAAAACAAACATGTGCCTCATGCACTAAGTTCATGTTGCAGGACAATAAATTGCCTTTAATAATAAGTTCAGTGAAACTTCAAAGAAATGCCATAGAACTATGATAGTACTATGACATACCGAGTGTGTAATGACAAATGAACTTTTACTATTTTCATCCCATCAAAAGTTGAAATAACCAGATCATGACATGTAGGTTAGAGATAGACAAGAAATTCAAATGAGTAACAAACTGATAAACAATTCGACAAATGTAGAAAGTGCCCTTAAAATTGTGTTATAACTTTTAAGCCTCTCTAACAAGCGGTTCGCACCTGGACTAAACCCATGCAACCGTGGCACCTCCATCATGTGGGCCAAAGGATGGATTTCGTACAATGACAAATAACTTCTCTCTTCTCACAACTAAAAAACACATGGAAAATGATAATGAGAAGTAAAAATGATATTCACCTTACTGTATATCATATTGAAGGATTCTATTGTTGCAATAAACTATTGCGATGTTCCCTCAACTTCAGCTCTGTCTCGGCATAGTCTTCGTTCGGACTACAGTCATAGGGCAACAGAGACTACCCTGTTAGTGAAAATAGTATATTCCAGTGCACTGTCAACGAACTAACTAATACACTATGCATGGGAATTTCAGATAGAAGTGTATAAATTGATTTTAAATATATGAGCAAATCACCACTGTGTGAATACGAAAATAAGATCCAATGCTGAATTTATACCTTTGAGGCTAGCTCATGGACCATCTATTGCAGATATCACATCTTTTTGGTATACTCAAGGAGCTTCAACTCAAGTTTTTCTATACCAGACCTGCAAAATGATAATCAAACTTAGTGAAATGGGGGTCACAAGATGGCAACATATATCATACCATTTCTAAATTATATGGTTGCTAGAAATATGCGCCTTCTAAATAATAGAATTGACAAAAACATCAAATTGGGTGCACTTACACAGGGGTAAATTGATTGTATTTGGACACCTTTAGGAAAATATAATGAGAAAATAACTAAATATTGGATGAGAAATTTTAACCTAACGTCTGAAAGAAAGGACACGAAGCAAGTATGCATGGCCTAGTAAAACTACCTAAATTAGCCTAGAGAACTGAAAAATCCTCAATGTAAACTTGAACTGACTTACATTTTACTCGATGAAAGATGACATAGATTCGTATAAGTGTCTAGTAAATGCACACAGAAAAAAGGAATAATATGAAACTAAAAGTAAAAAATTACATGCAAATTGTACTTCCTGCATATAGGGGAAATAGTTCAAACAGCACATTCGGCTGTCAATGAAGAACTATGTAATAGGTAAGTGTTTTCAACCCCAGTATTGATATATTGGTAAGGAAACAATAGTACAAATAGAGGAATAGAAAACTTCAATCCAACTTGTGAGAAGCATGGGCTTGCATCAACCATCATTGAATCTTACAAAAGAAAAAATCAAGTCGGATTCAAACGAAAGCACATGTCAGTACCTGCATATAGTGGCATTGAGAGAGACAGAGGGGAAGCAAGAAGGATTGATTGACAGGGAGGAAAGTGTTGGGAACGTTGCATGGAAAACAAAAAAAATTCTACGCACACGCAAGATCTATCCATGGGGATGCATAGCAACGAAGGGGGAGAGTGTATCTACGTACCCTTGTAGACCGTAAGCGGAAGCGTTTAACAATGTGATTGACGTAGTCGAACTTCTTCGCACTCCAACCGATCAAGTACCACGTACGGCACCTCCGCGTTCTGCACATGTTCAGCTCGGTGACGTCCTCTGCCTTCTTGATCCAGCAAGATGGCGAGGTAGTAGATGAGTTCCGGCAGCACAACGGCATGGTGACGGTGATGGTAAAGTGATCTCTGCAGGCCTTCGCCTAAGCACTATGAAAATATGACCGAGGGAGTAAACGGTGGATGAGGGCACCGCACATGGCTAAGACAATGTTGTGTGTCGTGTGGTGCCCCCTCCCCGCATATATATAGGTGGGAGGGGAGGGGAGGTAGCCAGGCGCTCCCTAGGGATGGCCTCCGCCCCCTGGGGCCTGCCTTGCCCTGCACCCCCCTTTCCTTGTATAAAGAAGGGGGAATGAAAGAGGGGGGAGAGGGAAGTAAGGGTGAGTCCTACTCCACACTTTCCTTTCCCTCCCCTTTTTCTTCTCCTCCACATAGGGACGGCCACTACAGGGGCGCACCAGCCCCTTGTGGGCTGGTGTGTTCCCTCTCTTGGCCCATAAGGCCCATATCTTTGCCGGGGGTGCCCGAAACTCCTTTCTGGTGACCCGATAAGTACCCGGTACCCTCCAAAACATTCGTTGTCCGAATGCCATCATCCCATATATCAATCTTTACCTCTCAACCATTTCGAGACTCCTCGTCATGTCCATGATCTTATCCGGGACACCTAACAACATTTGGTCACCAAATCACCTAACTCATATAACACTATATCGTTAACGAACGTTAAGCGTGCGGACCCTACAGGTTCGAGAACTATGTAGACATGACCGGGTCACCTCTCCGGTCAATAACCATAGTGGAACATGGATGCCCATATTGGCTCCTACATATTGTATGAAAATATTTATCGGTCGAACCGTTATGATAACATACGTAATTCCCTTTGTCTATCGGTATGTTACCTGCCTGAGATTCGATCGTCGGTATCTTCATACCTAGTTCAATCTCGTTACCAGCAAGTCTCTTTACTCGTTCCTTAATACATCATCATGCAACTAACTCATTAGTCACTTTTCTTGCAAGGCTTCTTATGATGTGTATTACCGAGAGGGCCTAGAGATACCTCTCTGATACTCGGAGTGACAAATCCTAATCTCGATCTATGGCAACTCAACAAACACCTTCGGAGATACATGTAGAGAATATTTATGATCACCCAGTTACATTGTGATGTTTGATAGCACGCAAGGTATTCCTTCGGTATCCGGGAGTTGCATAATCACATAGTCGAAGGAATGTGTATTTAACATGAAGAAAGCAATAGCAATAAACTGAACGATCAATATGCTAAGCAAACGGGTGGGTGTTGTCCATCACATCATTCTCCTAATGATGTGATCCCATTATAAAATGACAACACATGCCCATGGTTAGGAAACCTTAACCATCTTTGATCAATGAGCTAGTCTAGTAGAGGCTTACTAGGAACACAGTATTTGTTTATGTATTCACATATGTATTTAAGTTTCCGATCAATACAATTCTAGCATGAATAATAAACCTTTATCATGAATAAGGAAATATAAAATAACAATTTTATTATTGCCTCTAGGGCATATTTCCTTTAGTCTCCCACTTGCACTAGAGTCAATAATCTAGTTCAAATCGCCATGTGATTAAGACCCATAGTTCACATTACCATGTGACTAACACCCAAAGACTTTACTAGAGTCACTAATCTAGTTCACATTGCCATGTGATTAACACTAAAAGAGTACTAAGGTGTGATCATGTTTTGCTTATGAGAGAGGTTTAGTCAACGGGTCCGTCACATTCAGATGTGTATGTATTTTGCAAATTTCCATGTCTACAATGCTCTGCATGGAGCTACTCTAACTAATTGCTCCCACTTTCAATATGTATCCAGATCGAGACTTAGAGTCATCCGGATTGGTGTCAAAACTTGCATCAACGTAACTCTTTACGATGAACTCTATATCACCTCCATAACCGAGAAATATTTCCTTAGTCCTCTTTAGGTACCTAAGGATAATTTTGACCGCTGTCCAGTGATCTACTCCTGGATCACTATTGTACCCCCTTGCCAAACTCATGGCAAGGCACACAACAGGTCTGGTACACAACATGGCATACTTTTAGAACCTGTGATTGAGGCATAGGGAATGACTTTCATTCTCTCTATGTATATACTGTCGTGGTGGGAATTTGAGTCTTACTCAACTTCACACCTTGTAACACAAGCAAGAACCCTTTCTTTGACTGATCCATTTTGAACTTCTTCAAAACTTTATCAAGGTATGTGCTTTGTGAAAGTCCTATCAAGCGTCTTGATCTATCTCTATAGATCTTATGCTATCCAGAAATTCTATATCATTTTCGATCAACAATATGTCATCGACATATAATATTAGAAATGCTATAGAGCTCCCACTCACTTTCTTGTAAATACAGGCTTCACCATAAGTCTGTATAACACCATATGCTTTGATCACATCATCAAAGCGTATATTCCAACTCCGAGATGCTTGCACCAGTCCATAGATGGATTGCTAGAGTTTGCACACTTTGTTAGCACCTTTAGGATCGACAAATCTCTCTGGTTGCATCATATACAACTCTTTTTTAAGAAATCCATCAAGGAATTCAGTTTTGACATCCATTTGTCAGATTTCATGAAATGCGGCAATTGCTAACATGATTCAAACTGACTTAAGCATCGCTACGGTTAAGAAGGTCTCATCATAATCAACTCCTTGAACTTGTCGAAAAACCTTTTGCAACAAGTCGAGATTTGTAGATGGTGACATTACCATCAGCGCATGTCTTCTTCTTGAAGATCCATTTATTCTCTATGGCCTGCCGATCATTCCGCAAGTCAACCAAAGTCCATACTTTGTTCTCACAAGTAAGCGTGCACGTGCAACACACGTATCATAGACTTATGAAAGAGAGAGAAAACTGGACCGCTGGGAGGAGAGCGGCGACATAAGTGTCGAGGGAGGAGGATTGATTATTGCGGTGGCAACACAAATAAGCAGCTCCATGCTTTTTTTGGAGGGAGGAGGATGCCCGTGCGGCCGTGCCTACAGGTTCCTTGATATTTCCTGGCCACTTCTAGTGACTCCTTTGATTAAGTTGGACTATAGCAGAAGAGATTATTGCGGACTTTTTGTATGTACAATCAATAACTGGAAACTTGCTCGTGTAGCATGGATGGAAGAGGCAAAAGAAATTTCTAAGGTAAGACCTAAAGCTTCCTTGAACTGAAAGTTGATTGTGCAAGCAATCAAAGTTAGGTTGTAGCGTGTCAGTTGTGCATTCTCAAGAATGTCAATCATTTGAACTTCAAGTCAAGGATACATGATCCAACTATTGACCAACTTTATGTTATCTGTTAGAACACTATCTATACTAAATCTATACCTACTAATAATGGGATTACCGCTTCTTCCCCTCTGATATCCGTCCGTTAGTTTCGTCCGTCGTCCTTGCTGCCATAATTTTTGTCCTCGTCCGTCCGGTCCCGTATGTTGTTTGCAGCTTTGTAATTAATAATGGGCCAGAATTTTTGTTATGGGTCGTCCCCTCCCTTACGACTGTAGCAAACAGATTTTGCTTATGCCCGCGCTCAAATTTCAAATTACAATTAATAGCCCCACTTTGCCCTTTTACATCCAACCCTAGCAACTTATATAATTCAGAGTTGTGAGAATCAACAAGCCAACAAAAGAGGATGAGATATGGGTCATCCTTATCCTAAAGAAATGAAGAAAGAGGCCATGCATCACCAATTGAAAAATGCTAAAGCAGACCCTAGCCCCGTGAGGATGGTCAGAACAATCAAAGAGGAGAGTGGCGAATGAAATCCAGGAATGAGCATGGCCGCCCAATCGATGGTGTGGTCGGTTGGAACTGCACGGTCCCGGTGGCTATGGGGGAGCAGGGATTCCCGACAGAGGGGCAGGTCAGTGCCACACCATGGCCGGGGGGGGGGGGGAGGGATCCTGGTGGATTGCAAGCTACAGTGGTGGCGTGTCCCAGAGTCTGGATGTGGATAACTGGCGGAGAGAGCCTTGAGATGAGATAAGGCTGTGTGAGAAGGCCCGAGTATACCTGGCCATGGGAAGCCCGGCCCGGCCGGCCCGGCCCGACCCGGGCCCGACGCTGCCCCCGGGCCGGGCTTGGGCCTAGATTTTGAGCCAGAAGGCCGGGCCGGGCCGGGTCCGGGCCCGTCGTTTTTGCACTTTCCTGAAGGTCGGGCCGGGCCGGCCCGAAGCCCGACGGGCTTTTAGGTGTTCGGGCCGGGCTCGGGCCCAAGAAAATAGGCCCGTTGGTCGGGCCGGGCCGGGCCCGGGCCTGGGTTTTTTGCATCGGCCCGGCCCGAGGTATGGCCAGGTATAGGCCCGAGCGATGAGTTCCATACAGGCTGGAGGAAGCGCTAGCAACGTGGTTGCTGGTGTTTCTTCCAGACCAGCCGACGTGTTAAGCTAGCTTTTATTTAGAGCATGCACCTTTTCCTATTTTTAGTGGATTTTTTTTGAGATACTTTGGATCCTCTAGGCACCCATAAAAATCTCCGATCAATCACGCGGACATGTTCTTTTCTTGACAGCACCATCACGCTGACGTATTGTGCACATATGTGTTTATTCTGTGAACTATGCACACACTTTAGTTTTAAGGTTGAATTTGAATCGTCTTGGAAAAAAGTTGAATTTGACTGGCTACTAGAACGCAAAAACTGAAAAGAACAAACACCATACATACATGGATCAGGAATAAACAATGTTAAACTAACATATATACACATGTTAGAGCATACACGGCGAAAACATATATGCTTACAAATCCAGTAAAGTATATATATAATAATTTGTCTCCAGGTGATCCCGGTTCATACGAGTGCATAGTCAACCATTGGCGCCAAAACACAAGATATTTACGTGGTAGGGCAATAGTCTTTAGCCGCTTGGTTTATCGCAATTGTTGTTTAGTTAATAGCGAAGCACGGAGCATGGGTGTGTGGTTTTTTCCTCCCGCTACAACGCACGGGCAATTTTCCTAGTATAGCAAAAGCAAACACATGTATGCACAATGTCTGAAAATTTCAAATTGTGTACAAGTCAATTTTGACACTGGAAGTACAAATATATTTTATGCACTATAAATGACAGAATCTGGCAATAAGCTTCAAGCCACGGACCGGCAATATATATTTATTAACCAAACATGATAGCAACTGGCAATATAACTTCAGGACATAGTTAGGAAATAAAATATGGTGGTACATGACATTAGCATTACAAAATTTTAAAAGAAAAATATCACATTAACCTTAGGCAACAGGCTACCCTGTTTTTCACTCTAATTTAACGGAACTAAACATATGTACAAATATTAATATCTAAATCAAGGGAACTAACCTTCTCCATTCCTATTTGTGCCATCTGCAAGAGGAATCCTTTCTACAACTCCATCATTTGCATCCAGCAAATTAGACAAGGATGTCAGTTTTGAGGTTTTGTCACACACAGAGAATAATCTCAACCATGGAGAGAAGGGTGCACAAACATGGACCTTTTGCAAACATGTTTGTTACATCAGTAAACGGAGCAGACTCACGCTCAACCAATCCACTGGATGGTGTAAATGACTTAGTTGCATCTTTTTTCGCCCGGGGTGCTATTCATAGCCATTTAGCTATTCTGCTTTCTTCTAATTGGACCGATGAGCATACCATCCTTGACCATTACCTTGTTTATTCTCCAAATCAGTATATGATTCTAAATTCTGCAACAAATGATTTTTGAATCCTTACCAAATGATTACAAAGTCTAGTGACATTTTGACGTGCATTGCTCCAGAATGCACGTATAACATGAAATTTCCATGTGCAGTGCTTCGGAATGTTTTGCCCATTAACACTCTGATCCCCCATGCTTGTGACATGAGTATCACTGATTTTGTGAAATGGAGGAACCAAAGTAACACTTCTGGAATTGAAGATTAGAAAATACATATATTCCTTTAAGAGATAACATAATAAAACATTGTATTTCTCCAATTATTAATTCTACAAATATAACCAAACATTTATTTCTGCAAATATTGTTAGGTTTCAAAACCATTTTGCAGTTTATGTGAACCATCTATAGCAACCAACAACAATTGATCATTAATTTAATCAGTTATCATAGCAGCATTGAGATAACAGTAAAAAACTCTTACTAGCCGCAAAATAGTCTTACTCATTGCAACACCCAGCTCACATGATATTGGTGTCCATGGATTAGGTAAAAAAATAGATTCCTATCTTGATTCACTATGAAATGTAACAATATTTAACGGCATGTCTAGCATCAAAACAGCAACAGAGAGAATTTGAGTTGAAATGATTTGGTCAGTACACTAACCTCTGAATTCTCTTGATCGACTTATACGTCTCCAACGTATCTATAATTTTTGATTGTTCCATGCTATTATATTATCTGTTTTGGATGTTTAATGAGCTTTACTATGCTCTTTTATATTATTTTTGGGACTAACCTATTAACCGAGGGCCCAGTGTCAGTTTCTGTTTTTTTGCCTATTTTAGAGTTTTGCAGAAAAGGAATACCGAACAGAGTCCAAGAGGAATGAAACCTTCGCGATGATCTTTCTTGGACCGAAAACAAACCAGAAGACTTGGAGTTGAAGTCGGAGATGCAACGAGGCGTCCACGATGCAGGAGGGCGCGCCCAGGGGGGTATGTGCACCCCCACCCTCGTGGGCCCCTTGTAGCTCCACCGACCTAGTTCTTTCGCCTATATATACTCTTATACCCTAAAAACATCAGGGGGACCCACGAAACCACTTTTCCACCGCCACAACCATCTGTACCCGTGAGATCCCATCTTGGGGCCTTTTCCGGTGATCTGCCGGAAGGGGAATCTATCACAGAGGGCTTCTACATTAGCACCATTGCCTCTCCGATGAAGCGTGAGTAGTTTACCATAGACCTTCGGGTCCATAGTTATTAGCTAGATGGCTTCTTCTCTCTCTTTGATTGTCAATACAAAGTTCTCCTCGATGTTCTTGGAGATCTAGTTGATGTAATATTCTTTTTCAGTGTGTTTACCGAGATCCGATTAATTGTGGATTTATGAACAAGATTATCTATGTATATTATTTGGTTCTTTTCTGAATGCTTATATGCATGATTTGATATCTTTGCCAGTCTCTTCGAATTATTGGTTTAGTTTGGCCTACTAGATTGATCTTTCTTGTCATGGGAGAAGTGCTTAGATTTGGGTTCAATCTTGCGGTGTCCTTTCCCAGTGACAGTAGGGGCAGCAAGACACGTATTGTATTTTTGCCATAGAGGATAAAAAGATGGGGTTTATATCATATTGCTTGAGTTTATCCCTCTACATCATGTCATCTTGCTTAATGTGTTACTCCGTTCTTAATACTCTAGATGCATGCTGGATAGTGGTCGATGTATGGAGTAATAGTAGTAGATGCAGGAAGGAGTCGATCTACTTGACACGGGCGTGATGCCTATGTTCATGATCATTGCCTTAGATGTCATCATAGTTATGCGCTTTTCTATTAATTGCTCGACAGTAATTTGTTCACCCATCGTAATACATGCTATCTCGAGAGAAGCCACTAGTGAAACCTATGCCCCCCGGGTCTCTTTTCCATTATATTTGCATCTCGTTTCCATATTATTGAATCTCGTTTACTATTTTGCAATCTTTACTTTTCAATCTATAAAACAAAAACACCAAAAATATTTACTTTATTATCTTTATCAGATCTCACTTTTGCGAGTGACCATGAAGGGATTGACAACCCCTTTATCGCGTTGGTTGCAAGTTCTTGATTGTTTGTGCAGGTATTCGGTGACTTGTGCGTCGTCTCCTACTGTATTGATACCTTGGTTCTCAAAACCGAGGGAAATACTTATGCTACTTTGCTGCATCACCCTTTCCTCTTCAAGGGAAAACCAACACAAGCTCAAGAGGTAGCAAGAAGGATTTCTGGCGCTGTTGTCGGGGAGATCTACGCCAAGTCAATCCATACCAAGTACCCATCATAAACTCTTCTCCCTTGCATTACATTATTTTCCATTCGCCTCTCGTTTTCCTCTCCCCCACTTGTAAAATGATTTTCAAAAAGGATTGTCTTTTCTTCGCCCTTCTTCCATTCGATCTTTTGTTCGCTTGTGTTACCATGTGCGTTATTTTTGCTTGAATCCTCACTTACTAAAAGTTTATGATCGTCATCCACTTGCTAATCTTTTTAAGGGATCCAATTATTATGAACCAATTGCTAGTGAGTTTTGTGCACTAGATTATCTTTATGAAGTTTTGCTTGAAATTCGTGAATCTGAAAATTGTGATGAAGAAATTTATGAAGTGATTCACAATAGCTCCTTGAATAAAAAGCATGATTGCAATGATTTTAGTATGAATTCTATTGATGTAAATTGTGCTAATAATATGCAAAACCCTAAGCTTGGGGATGCTAGTTTTGCTATGTCTGCTATTTGTTGCAATGATCATGATTGAGTTGATTATTTTTATGATCTTGAAAAAAAATTAAGCCCCATGATGAATATGAGATTCATAATAGTGTTTGCAATATTATTGAAAGTGGGTTTGTAAGAGTGTCAAATTTAGATCCCACATATTTGGAGAATGTTCAATCTTATGAAGTTTTTGATAAAAGTGGGGATGGAGAGGTCATGGCTTTAGTTAATGTTAATCCCACTATTTTGAAAGAGTGTCAACTTCGCATGCATGTGGATCGTGTTTTATGTGATAGCTATTTTGTTGAATTTGCTTATTATCCCACATGTAATTATTATGAGAGAGAAAAATATGTTTGTAGAAATTTTCATGTTACTAAGTTACCTCTCTTCATGTTGAGATTGCTATTGTTCCTTTCCGCTTCCTTGCATATGCTAGTTTTTGCTTGCTATGATATTTTGTTTGCCTAAAAGATGCCTATGCATAGGAAGTATGTTAGACTTATATGTGTTTGTCACGTGTTTCATGATGCTCTCTTTGCACTTCAATTCTTGTCTTTCATGTGAGCATCATATAAAATCTCTATGCCTAGCTAGGGGCGTTAAACGATAGTGCTTTATGGGAGTCAACCCAATTTTATTTTTGTTATTTAATTTTTTCTCCTATTTAGTAATAAATAATTCATCTAGCTTCTGTTTAGATGTGGTTTTATGTTTTAATTAGTGTTTGCGCTAAGTAGAACCTTTGGGGAGACTTGGGTGAAGTCTTTGCAATCTTGCTGTAAAAACAGAAACTTTTGCGCTCACGAGAATAGCTGTCATTTTTTTACTGAAGCGTGCTTTTAGGTTTATTATTTTTGCAGAATATTAATAGACAAATTCCTCACGTCCACCAATTTATTTCCGAATTTTTGGAGTTACATAAGTATTCGAAAGTTACATATTACTACAGACTGTTCTGTTTTTGACAGATTCTGTTTTTTGTGTGTTGTTTGCTTATTTTGATGAATCTATGAGTAGTATCGGGGGGTATGAACCATAGAGAAGTTGGAATACAGTAGGTTTAGCACCAATATAAATAAATAATGAGTTCATTACAGTACCTTAAAGTGGTGGTTTATTTTCTTATACTAACGGAGCTCATGATATTTTCTGTTGAAGTTTTGTGTTGTGAAGTTGTCAAGTTTTGGGTAAGGATTTGATGTACTTCGGAATAAGGAGTGGCAAGAGCCTAAGATTGGGGACGCCCAAGGCACCCCAAGGTAAAGTTCAAGGACAACCAAAAGCCTAAGCTTGGGGATGCCCCGGAAGGCATCCCCTCTTTTGTCTTCATCTATCGGTAACTTTACTTGAGGCTATATTTTTATTCACCACATGATATGTGTTTTGCTTGGAGCATATTGTATGATCTGAATCTTTGATTTTTAGTTTACCACAATCATACTTGCTGTACACACCTTTTGGTAGAGATACGCATGAATCGAAATTTATTAGAATACTCTATGTGCTTCACTTATATCTTTTGAGCTAGACAATTTTGCTCTAGTGCTTCACTTATATCTTTTTAGAGCACGGCGGTGGTTTTATTTTATAGAAATTATTGATCTCTCATGCTTAACTTATATTATTTTGAGAGTCTTTTATAACAGCATGGTAATTTGCTTTGGTTATAAAATTAGTCCTAATATGATGGGCATCCAAGATAGATATAATAAAAACTTTCATATAAAGTGCAATGAATACTATGAGAAGTTTGATTCTTTATGATTGTTTTGAGATATGAAGATGGTGATATTAGAGTCATGCTAGTAGAGTAGTTGTGAATTTGAGAAATACTTGTGTTAAAGTTTCTGATTCCCGTAGCATGCACGTATGGTAAACCGTTATGTGATGAAGTTGGAGCATGATTTATTTATTGATTATCTTCCTTATGAGTGGCGGTCGGGGACGAATGATGGTCTTTTCCTACCAATCTATCCCCCTAGGAGAATGCGTGTACTACTTCGTTTCGATAACTAATAGATTTTAGCAATAAGTATGTGAGTTCTTTATGACTAACATTGAGTCCATGGATTATACGCACTCTCATCCTTCCACCATTGCTAGCCTCTCTAGTACCGCGCAACTTTCGCCGGTACCATACACCCACCATATACCTTCCTCAGAACAACCACCATACCTACCTATTATGGCATTTCCATAGCCATTCCGAGATATATTGCCATGCAACTTTCCACCGTTACGTTTATTATGACACGTTCCATCGTTGTCATATTTCTTTGCATGAACATGTAGTTGACATCGTATTTGTGGCAAAGCCACCATTAACAATTTTCATACATGTCACTCTTGAATCATTGCACATCCCGGTAGACCTCCGGAGGCATTGAAATTGAGTCATATTTTGTTCTAAGTATCAAGTTGTAAGTAAATAAAAGTTTGATGATCTTCATTATTAGAGCATTCTCCCAGTGAGGAAAGGATGATGGAGACCATGATTCCCCCACAAGTCGGAATGAGACTGCGTACGGAGAAAAAAAAGAGGCCATAAAAAAGAGAGAAAGGCCCAAATAAAAAAAGAGAGAAGGGGCAATGCTACTATCCTTTTTCCACACCTGTGCTTCAAAGTAGCACCATGATCTTCATGATAGAGAGTCTCCTATGTTGTCACTTTCATATACTAGTGGGAGTTTTTCATTATATAACATGGCTTGTATATTCCAATGATGTGCTTCCTCAAAGTGCCTTAGGTCTTCGTGAGCAAGCAAGTTGGATGCACACCCACTTAGTTTCTTGTTGAGATTTCATACACTTATAGCTCTAGTGCATCTGTTGCATGGCAATCCCTACTCACTCACATTGATATCTATTGATGGGCATCTCCATAGCCCTTTGATATGCCTAGTTGATGTGAGACTATCTTCTCCTTTTTTCTTCTCCACAACCACCATTCTATTCCACCTATAGTGCTATGTCCATGGCTCATGGTCATGTATTGCGTGAAGATTGAAAAATCTTGAGAACATCAAAAGTATGAAACAATTCCTTGGCTTGTCATTGGGATTGTGCATGATTAAATACTTTTGTGATGAAGATAGAGCATAACCAGACTATATGATTTTGTAGGGATAGCTTTCTTTGGCCATGTTATTTTGAGAAGACATGATTGCTTTGTTAGTATACTTGAAGTATTATTGTTTTTATGTCAATATTAAACTTTTGTCTTGAATATTTTGGATATGAACATTGATGCCACAATAAAGGAAATTACATTGATAAATATGTTAGTAGCATTCAACATCAAAAATTCTGTTTTTATCATTTACCTACTCGAGGACGAGCAGGAATTAAGCTTGGGGATGCTTAATACGTCTCCAACATGTCTATAATTTTTTATTGTTCCATGCTATTATATTATCTATTTTGGATGTTTAATGGGCTTTAATATGTTCTTTTATATTATTTTTGGGACTAACCTATTAACCGACGGCCAAGTGCCAGTTTCTGTTTTTTTGCCTATTTTAGAGTTTTGCAGAAAAGGAATACCAAACAGAGTCCAAATGGAATGAAACCTTCGCGATGATCTTTCTTGGACCGAAAGCAAACCAGAAGACTTCGAGTTGAAGTCATAGACGCAACAAGGCATCCATGAGGCAGGAGGGTGCGCCCAGGGGGGTAGGCACACCCCCACCCTCGTGGGCCCCTCGTAGCTCCACCGGCCTAGTTCTTTCGCCTATATATACTCTTATACCCTAAAAACATCAGGGGGAGCCACGAAACCACTTTTCCACCACCGCAACCTTCTGGACCCGTGATATCCCATCTTGGGACCTTCACCGATGATCTGCCAGAGGGGGGATCGATCACGGAGGGCTTCTACATCAACACCATAGCCTCTTCGGGTCCATAGTTATTAGCTAGATGGCTTCTCCTCTCTCTTTGATTCTCAATACAAAGTTCTCCTCGATGTTCTTGGAGATCTATTCGATGTAATTTTTTTTGCGGTGTGTTTGCCGAGATCTGATGAATTGTGGATTTATGAACAAGATTATCTATGAATATTATTTGGTTCTTCTCTGAATTCTTATATGCATGATTAGATATCTTTGCAAGTCTCTTCGAATTATCCGTTTAGTTTGGCCTACTAGATTGATCTTTCTTGCCATGGGAGACGTGATTAGCTTTGGGTTCAATCTTGTGGTGTCTTTTCCCAGTGACAGTAGAGGGAGCAAGGCACGTATTGTATTGTTGCCATCAAGGATAAAAAGGTGGGGTTTATATTATATTTCTTGAGTTTATCCCTCTACATCATGTCATCTTGCTTAATGCGTTACTCCATTCTTATGAACTTAATACTCTAGATGCATGCTGGATAGCGGTCGATGTGTGGAGTAATTGTAGTAGATGCAGGCAGGAGTCGGTCTACTCGAAACGGACGTGATGCCTATGTTCATGATCATTGCCTTAGATGTCATCATAATTATGTGCTTTCCTATCAATGGCTCGGCAGTCATTTGTTCACCCACTGTAATACATGCTATCTCGAGAGAAGCCACTGGTGAAACCTATGGCCCCGGGGTCTTTTTTCCATTATATTTGCATCTCATTTCCATATTATTGAATCTTGTTTACTATTTTGCAATCTTTACTTTCAAATCTATACAACAAAAATACCAAAAATATTTACTTTATTATCTCTATCAGATCTCACTTTTGCAAGTGACCGTGAAGGGATTAACAACCCCTTTAACGCGTTGGTTGCAAGTCCTTTATTGTTTGTGCAGGTATTCAGTGACTTGTGCATCGTCTCGTACTGGATTGATACATTGGTTCTCAAAAATGAGGGGAATACTTACGCTACTTTGTTGCATCACCCTTTCCTCTTCTAGGGAAACCAACACAAGCTCAAGAGGTAGCATCGACCCTGATGGATTTGGTCCCTAACTTCATGTCAAACATTTCACATTACATGTCCAATTGTTTCGTAGCCGCGCAAGGCTGTTGGAACATCCGCGAAAACAACATCCACCAAAGATCGTGAGCATTCAATTCAAATCTGGGTGAATTATCCCTCAATTCAATCAGCATTTATCTGGTTAGAATACACACCGCAGTAAATTGTTTGGATGTTTTGTTATTATGAGGTGTTGGGGACATAACTATTAGGTATGACCCTCCCAGGAGGGGCCTGGTCATACCATTGGCGACTCAAGGAAGAAGATGGCGGGTTATGAAGCAAGCCTATCGAAGGCCCAAGACCCAGAGGGGACTTGAGGCCCAAGTGGATAAACCTCCATATGTGTAACTTGTATTGTAAGGCAAGCTTAGATAGTCACTGAGCTGGACACGTTGTGTATGAGCCGGCCGGGACTCGGTAAGCCACCGGGCATCACCTGTGTATATAAAGGGTGACCCGACGGCAGGTTAAGGCAAAAAACAACAAGTCGAGAACTAGGTCAAGCGTATTCACTCCATGGTAATCGAACCCAAGCAATACAACCTAAAGCAGGAGTAGGCTTTTACCTCATTGAGAGGGGCCTAACCTAGGTAAAAACTCTCTGTGTCCTTTGTCCCGTTTAACCCCTTCAAGCTAACCTAGAAGTGATGGCTCCACACCTAAGTCCTCTTGCTAGGGCATCTGCCGTGTTAATTCCACCATAGTTGGTGCCCACCGTGGGGCCAGTGCATGGTGGTTTCGAGTTCTTGAAGGGCAACTTCGCAGGGCTCAAGGGATACGTTGTGGGCCGGATGACTAAGTGTCCATGCGGCAAGCTCTACATTGACGACGCGGGCTGGGGCCCTGCGGCCGGCTGAATCAAGTATGGGTACCATGTCCCCTTTGGCGGGATTCATGTCTTCATTGGCAAGATTGGTGAGTCGGAAGCTGGGCCGGACACCTGCGTCGACATCGTCAAGACGGCTTAGCGCGCGCGACCCGCCAAGGTTCAAGCCGCCCCAAAGCGTGTCTTTGTTGGCTTTACTCAAGGAGTGGATTTGGAAGGAGGATCTGTGTCTGGTGGAGAGACGGCCATCTATTTAGGCAATGAGTCCTCAACTGGCGAGACCAACTCCATGTATCGAGTGCAGGATGGTAGGCTTGGGGGCTGTTCGGAGGTCGACAGTATTCCGGACCCCTATGAGCCTCCGAATCGGGTTGCAATCTTCATGGCCGGTACACAACCGGGGCAGAATTCTTCAACTGCGACAGCAATGATCTCCGATTCAGCGACTGCTATGGCAGCCGGGGCAGGAGGCCATGTGCGCCCGCTGGCTCAAGTTTTATCTGAACTATTGGAGGCTCTGGCAACATTGTTTGCGGTGGAGGTGACCCAACGAACCAAGCGAAACATAATCTAGATGTTGCAAAGTTATGCGATGAGATAGCTCAAGCTAAGGAGGATCTAAACACTGAGAACACCCGGATGGCGATGGAGCGACCCACCTTGGAGAGGGAAGCAGAACGGATTCAAGCAGAAATTTTCGCTTGAGCTTGGACCGGAATGCATCAAACGCTATCTTTAATAGAAGGCATGCAAGTTGTTTACCCCCGGTTTATGATGCGAGAAACCTTTTCAACACGCCTGGGGCAGGAACTAGTAACCTGCCTATTGTGGGCCAGGCCATTGAGACACCTGCGGCTGGAGCACCGGTTCGGCCACATGCTCACATGCTGCAGACCCCCATGTTTGAATTTGATCCCCTCCTCAACATGTTCCGACGCCCCCGGGTCATTATTCTAATCCTCTCGATAACCTGATAGCCGCGGCTACTCGATTTGGTGGCTCTCCCTATTCAAGATGAATCAACTGCGATGGAGATACGACGAGCTGGAGAACTTCTTCAGACGGCTGCAGCTCAACAGACGGCTTATTCATACAGTCGTGAACAGATTCACTCAACTCCACGTCCAAGCCGAAGTTATAGAAGACACATTGATTCACCAGCTATATCGAGTAGTGAGCGGCACCACAATCAGCCTCGTAGGCCTGACCCGCCGCATGCTGGCAATGATGCTCAGGCTTTGGTAGACCAGGGTAGAGCGCGGCGTGAGGCCGAGCTGGTGGCTCAGCAACAATCTCCAATTTATCCGTCAGCGTCTGTGGAGGCAGGAGTGACCTCTAGAACCTTGGGTGTGCCATGTTTAGTGTCGGCTCTATGTAATGCGCGCTTGCCTAAGGATTTGAAGGGCCCCCATAAGGTGCCTAACTACACGGCGGATCAACCCCTGGAGGCTTGGATTGAGAGCTATGATATGGCCATGGAGATGTTGGATATTAGTGATGCTGCATGTGCTAAGTATTTCACCATGATGTTGGCTGGGCCGGCTCGTACTTGGTTGAAAGGGTTGCCCGCTAATTCCATCAGATCATGGGCAGAGTTGAAAACGTGTTTTATCCAAAAATTTAAAGACACATGCAAGCAGCCTATGTCGATTCTGGATTTAGACTCTTGCATCCAAGGTGAGGGCGAGTCAACAACCAATTGGGTGCGACGGATTTCATCCGTTATACACTCATCGGATAGCATCAATGCCGGTTTAGCAGTTCTAATGTTGGAGAAGAATTGCTGTTTTTCTTTCCCTTAAGCAGAAATTAGGTGGCTTAAATGTAACTGTAATGATATGGGGGAACTCATGGGGGCTCTCATCAAATATGCCGACTCTGATAGTACTAAAGACCCTGAGTCCGATGAGGAGAAGGTTGGTAAAGGGAAAAGGAGTGGCAATGCAAAAGGACAATATAATATAGCGAGTCAAGGTGGCCATGGTAAGCGCAAGGCTGATGGCGGTTTAGACTTTGTGGCTAACACCAATACACAGAGTAATAACCAGCATCGTAATAGGAAAACATCAGCGCCCCATTTTGGAGGGCCCAAGTTCAACCTTGAGGCCTTGATGAATCAGCCTTGCCCAAAGCACGACACTCGGGATAAGCCGGCCAGTCATCTGTGGAAGGATTGCTTCATCATGAGGGAGTATAGAAAATTCTAATTTTTTCCAGAATAATCACGGTCCGCATGGTGGTTCAGGATCCAGCTCTCATGACCTGGTTTTGGAGGTGGCGGTTCAAGCTCTGGTTTTCAGGGCTAAGACGATCAAGGTGGTTTTAATCAGCAATCTGGCCAAGGGAATCAGAAGCAGTAGTCTGGTTATCAGAGCAACCCAAAGCAGCTGAATAGTGGTCAATTCCATGTGTTCACCACAAGTATGTGTAGATGGGATCAGAAAATCCATAAGCAAGTGGTGAACTCAGTTGAGCCGGCAGTGCCTCGATATTTGAGGTGGTCTGAGCAGCCTATCGTATGGAGCCGTGAGGATCACCTGCCCTGGGTTGACAATCCGGGTCAATTAGCATTGGTGGTTGCTCCTCAGGTAGGAGGATAAAATCTTACAAAGGCGCTCATGGATGGGGGCAGTAGTATCAATATCCTTTACTATGATACTTTTCGTCGTATGAATTTGACTGACAAAGATCTTAAGATGTCTTCCACTGTTTTCCATGGGGTGGTGCCTGGTAAGTCGGTGTATCCAGTGGGTAAGATAACCCTGGAGGTGGCCTTTGGAGATGACCATGATTCCAGAGCTGAGGAATTGACCTTTGAGGTGGTCAAGATCAAAAGCCCGTATCACGCTTTGTTCAGGCAGCCGGCTTATGCCAAATTTATGGCACGACCTTGTTATGTTTATTTGCAGCTTAAAATGATGGGTCATAAGGGCACCATCACGGTGTATGGTGACAGGAAGATCACTCTGGATCATTGTTCAACATATCTTCCGATATTCCGATAAATCGGCCGATTTATCGCTTACCATTGTCTAACCAATAAGATAAATCGGCCAATAATTCCGCCGTTATGGCGATAAATCGGCCGATATGCCGATAAACAGGCCGATTTACCCCTTATCATGGGTCGACCGATAAGTTCCCGGTAAGCGATATCCCCAACATTGCTCTGGATTGTGAAGAGGGTGATGTTGCGTATGCTGAGTCGGCCTGTGCCACCTAGGAGTTAAAGTTTTATAAAGATAATGTTGAGCCGGCGGATATGCCACCTTTGAAGAAGCCAACTACAGAGAATGACCCCTTGTTGAAGTTTAAACTGGCAAATGATACTAAGTTGGTTGATTTTGTTCCTGGCGACTCGTCCAAGCAGTTCATTATTGAAGGAAATATGCCCTAGAGGCAATAATAAAATTATTATTTATTTCCTTATTTCATGATAAATGTTTATTATTTATGCTAGAATTGTATTAACCGGAAACTTAGTACATGTGTGAATAGATAGACAAAACACAGTGTCCTTCGCATGCCTCTACTTGACTAGCTCGTTAATCAAAAATGGTTATGTTTCCTAACCATAGACATGTGTTGTCATTTGATTAAGGGGATCACATCATTAGCAGAATGATGTGATGGACAAGACCCATCCGTTAGCTTAGCATCATGATCGTTACAGTTTCATTGCTACTGATTTCTTCATGACTTATACATGTTCCTCAGACTATGAGATTATGCAACTCCCGAATACCGGAGGAACACTTTGTGTGATACCAAACATCACAACATAAAAGGGTGATTATAAAGGTGCTCTACAGGTGTCTCTGAAGGTGTTTGTTGTGTTGGCATAGATCGAGATTAGGATTTGTCACTCCGTGTTTCGTAGAGGTATCTCTTGGCCCTCTCGATAATGCTCATCACTATAAGCCTTGCAAGCAATGTGACTAATGAGTTAGTTGCGGCATGAAGTATTATGGAACGAGTAAAGAGACTTGCCGGTAACGAGATTGAACTAGGTATGGTGATACCGACGATCGAATCTCAGGCAAGTAACATATCGATGACAAAGGGAACAACGTATGTTGCTATGCGGTTTGACCGATAAAGATCTTCGTAGAATATGTAGGAGCCAATATGAGCATCCAGGTTCCGCTATTGGTTATTGATCAGAGATGTGTCTCGATCATGTCTACATAGTTCCCGAACCCGTAGGGTCCGCACGCTTAACGTTCAATGACGATATGTATTATGAGCTATGTGTTTTGATGACCGAAGTTTGTTCGGAGTCCCGGATGAGATCACGGACGTGACGAGGAGTCTCGAAATTGTTGAGACATAAATATCGATATATTGGAAGGCTATATTCGGACTTCGGAAAGGTTCCGAGTGATTCGGATATTTTTTGGAGTATCGGGGAGTTACGGGAATTCACCGGGAGAAGTAATGGGCCTTATTGGGCCATATGGGAAATAGAGGAGGCAGGCCAAGGGGAGGTGGCGCCCCCCATGGGTCCTAAGTGTACTAGGGGAAGGGGGCGGCGCCCCCCTTGCCCTTTCCTACTCCCTCTCTCTTTCCTTCTCTCCTACTCCTAAAAGGTAAAGGATTCTTACTAGGAGTTGGAAGTCCTAGTACGACTCCATACACTTGGCGCGCCCCTAGAGGGCCGGCCTCTCTTCCTCCCTCCTTTATATACGGGGGCATGGTCTATGCGTAGATGTTATATGCACGAGTAGAACACAAAGAGTTGTGGGTGATAATAGTCATACTGCTTACCAGCATGTCATACTTTGATTCGGCGGTATTGTTGGATGAAGCGGCCCGGACCGACATTACATGACCGCGTTCATGAGACTGGTTCTACTAACGTGCTTATGCACATAGGTGGCTGGTGGGTGTCTGTTTCTCCAACTTTAGTTGAATCGAGTGTGGCTACGCCCGGTCCTTGTTGAAGGTTAAAACATCACACTTGATGAAAAATCATTGTGGTTTTGATGTGTAGGTAAGAATGGTTCTTGCTAGAAGCCCGTAGCAGCCACGTAAAACTTGCAACAACAAAGTAGAGGACGTCTAACTTGTTTTTGCAGGGCTTGCTGTGATGTGATATGGTCAAGGCATGATGTGATATAAATTGTTGTATGAGATGATCATGTTTTGTAACAAAGTTATCGGCAACTGGCAGCTGCCACATGGTTGTCGCTTTATTGTATGCAATGCAATCGGCATGTAATTGTTTTACTTTATCACTAAGCGGTAGTGATAGTCGTAGTAACAATAGTTGGCGAGACGACAACGATGCTACGATGGAGATCAAGGTGTCGCGCCGGTGACGATGGAGATCATGACGATGCTTCGGTGATGGAGATCATGAGCATAAGATGATGATGGCCATATCATGTCACATATTTTGATTGCAGTGATGTTTATCTTTTATGCATCTTATTTTTCTTAGTACGACGGTAGCATTATAAGATGACCCCTTACTAAATTTCAAGTTACAAGTGTTCTCCCTGAGTATGCACCGTTGCTACAGTTCATCATGCCGAGACACCATGTGATGATCGGGTGTGATAAGCTCTACGTTCACACACAACGGGTGCAAGCCAGTTTTGCACATGAAAAATACTCGGGTTAAACTTGACGAGCCTAGCATATGCAGATATGGCCTTGGAACACTGAGACCGAAAGGTCGAGCATGAATCATATAGTAGATATGATCAACATAGTGATGTTCACCATTGAAAACTACTCCATCTCACGTGATGATCGTACATGGTTTAGTTGATTTGGATCACGTGATCACTTAGATGATTAGAGGGATGTCTATCTAAGTGGGAGTTCTTAAGTAATATGATTAATTGAACTTTAATTTATCATGAACTTAGTACCTGATAGTATTTTGCATGTCTATGTTGTTGCAGATCAATGGCCCGTGCTACCGTTCCTTTGAATTTTAATGCGTTCCTAGAGAAAACTAAGTTGAAAGATGACAGTAGCAATGATGTGGACTGAGTCCACGATCTGAGGTTTATCCTCATTGCTGCACAGAAGAATTATGTCCTTGATGCACCGCTAGGTGAAAAAACTATTCCAGGAGAAGATGCAGACGTTATGAACGTTTGGCTATCTTAATATGATGACTACTTGATATTTTAGTGCACCATGCTTTATGGCTTAGAATCGGGACTTCAAATACATTTTTAATGTCATGGACCATATGAGATGTTCTAGAAGTTGAAGTTAACATTTCAAGCAAATACCCAAGTTGAGAGATATGAAGTCTCCAACAAGTTCTATAGCTAAAAGATGGAGGAGAATAGCTCAAGCAGTGAGCATGTGCTCAGATTGTCTGGGTACTACAATCGCTTGAATCAAGTTGGTGTTAATCTTCCAGATAAGATAGTGATTGACAGAGTTCTGTAGTCACCATCACCAAGTTAGTGGAACTTTGTGATGAACTATAGTATGCAAGGGATGACACAAACGATTCCCAAGCTCTTCGAGATGCTGAAATCAACGAAGGTAGAAATCAAGAAAGAGCATCAAGTGTTGATGATTGACAAGACCAGTGATACGTCTCCAACGTATCTATAATTTATGAAGTATTCATTCTATTATATTATCCCTCATAGATGTTTTATATGCATTTATATGTTATTTTATATGATTTTTGGGACTAACCTATTAACCTAGAGCCAAGTGTCAGTTTTTGTTTTTTCCTTGTTTTTGAGTTTTACAGAAATGGAATACAAAACGGAGTCCAATTGACGTGCCAATTTTTGATGATTTTTTATGGACCAAAAGAAGCCCCTGGAGTAAAAGAGTTGGGCCAGAAGAGTCCCGGGATGTCCACGAGGGTGGGGGGCGTGCCCACCCCCCTGGGCGTGGGCCCCTATCTCGTGGACGATTCGGAGACCCCGCAAACGTGAGACTGACGCCAAAAATTCCTATAAATACGAAAACCTCCAGAAAATAACCTAGATCGGAAGTTTCGCCGCCGCAAGCCTCTGTATCCATGAGAAATCAATCTAGGCCATCTCTGGCACCCTGCCGGAGGGGGCCATCGTCACCGGAGGCCATGGAGGAGGATCTCGGAGGGGCCATCATCGCCATGAAGGCCAAGGACTAGAGGGAGAACCTCTCCCCATCCTGGGGGAGGCCATGAGGGAGGAAGCACAAGGGGGAGGACCTCTCCTCCTCTCTCTCGGTGGTGCCGGAGTGCCATCGAGAGGGGAATCATCGCCGCGGTGATCGTATTCATCAACATCACCATCCTCATCTCTTTTACGCGGTCCACTCTCCCGCACCCTGCTGTAATCCCTACTTGAACATGGCGCTTTATGCCACATATTATGATCCAATCATGTGTTGCCATCCTATGATGTTTTGAGTAGATATCCTTTGTCTTTGGGTTGATTGATGATCTAGATTGGTATGAGTTGTATGTTTTATTTTGGTGCTGTCCTATTGTGCCTTCCGTGTCGCACAAGTGTGAAGGATTCTCGCTGTAGGGTGTTGCAATATTTCCATGGTTTACTTATTGTCTGTGTTGCTTGAGTGACAGAAGCATAAACACAGATAAGAGGGTCAGGGCGTATGGGAATAAAGGGGACTTGATATGTTAATGCTATGGTTGGGTTTTACCTTAATGATCTTTAGTAGTTGCTGATGCTTGCTAGAGTTCCAATCATAAGCGCATATGATCGAAGAAGAAAAAGTATGTTAGCTTATGCCTCTCCCTCATATGAAATTGCAATAGTGATTACTGGTCTTGTTAACAATTGCCTAGGATAATTCCACACAACGACCCATCATTATTCTACACTCGCTATTTATAATATTTAGTAATATATTCTAAATTTATGATAACAACACCTACTTTTATATTTTAGCTCTTCGATATCATACAAAGTTATCCTCTTCATACCCTCAACGTACTTTTATTTCTCGTTTCTAGTTGGAAGCAAACGTTCGGTGTATGTAGAGTCGTATTAGTGGTAGATAGGACTCGAGAGACTATTGATCTTGCCTTTAGCTCCTTGTGGGTTCGACACTGCATGCTTATCACTTCCACCTTTGGAAATTGCTACGATGATTCCCTGCACTTGGGGATTATCAAGCTCTTTTCTGGCACCGTTGCCGGGGAGCAATAGCGTTGGGTTGATATTCTCGTGTGTGCTTGTTTGCTTTCTTCACTAAGTAGATTTTCTTTTTATTTCTTGTTTCTGTTTAGTTGTGGGTGAAACATAAAAAAATTAAAGAATGAAAATACAAAAAAATAAATTTACTTGCCTCTCATGCCTAAAAAAGTTTTTCAAAAAGAGAAGTGATTGGAAAGTTATGCATTGAAGAAGTGAGGGTCGACCTTGAGCACTTGTGTTCATGCTCACGGAAACAATGTAGAATTTTTCATGGAAGTTTCTCTGTAAATAATTATCCCCTTGTATATATCCATTGTATTATAAAAATAATGTGCCAAGCTTTGGCTTTAGGATGATTAGATTGCTTGTTTACTATGTGCAGAACAAAAACAGAAACTTTGGCTGTAGCGCGTGATTTTACATTTTTCTAACGGAAGGTCAAATGGGTCTGAAACTTTTTGCACATTACTTCTGTACAAATTGTTCAAATGTTCATATTTATTTCATAATTGTTTGAGTTATAGAAGTTTACTAAACTTCCAGATTACTACAGACTGTCCTATTTATGACAGATTCTGTTTTTGCGTGTTGTTTGCTTATTTTGATGAATCTATGGCTAGTATCGGGGGTATGAACCATAGAGAAGTTGGAATACAGTAGTTTTAACACCAATATAAATAAAGAATGAGTTCATTACAGTACCTTAAAGTGGTAGTTTGCTTTATTACACTAACGGATCTCACAAAGTTTTTGTTAATGTTTTGTGTGAATGAAGTCTTCGAAGATCGAGGAGCTATCAATATGAGAAGAATAAAGAGAGGCAAGAGTTCAAGCTTGGGGATGCCCAAGGCACCCCAAGTAAATATTTCAAAGGATACTCAAGCATCTAAGCTTGGGGATGCCCCGGTTGGCATCCCATCTTTCTTCTTCAACAAATATCGGTATACCTCGGTTTTTGTTTTGTTCACATGATTTGTGTCCTTTGTGTTTTTGTTTTTTTCCTTTAAGAACCATGCTAGTATGAGTTATCCCTTAATTGATTTATAGAATACTTCATGTGCTTCACTTATATCTTTTAAGTATGATCTTATAGAATTGCTCTTTGTGCTTCACTTAAATCTTTTGAGTATGGTTTTATAGAATGCTTCGTGTGCTTCACTTACATATTTTGAGATTGGATATTGGTTAGTCTATATTAATTGTAGAATGCTCCATGAACTTCACTTATATATTTTGGAGTATGAATAATACTATCATTTAAAGTGGGTTTGGAAGAGTGTCAACTTTAGGAATTAGTGATCCCACTATTCCGAATGAGAAGAGTTTTGCTTATGTGGAGTGTAGAAAATTTCTATGCTTGTAGATCATGAAAAGAATGCTTTTTGTGATGGCTATATTGTTAAATTCATTCATAATGTTGCTGACAATTATTCTGAGGGAGTAATTTATGCTTGTAGGAGTTGCAATAATACCAAGTTTCCTCTCTATGTGCTTAAAGTTTTGAAGTTATACTTGTTTTGCCTTCGTACGCTAGTTGATTCTTGTTCCTATAAATTGTGTGCTCAAAAAATCCATAGGCATAGGAAGTGGGTTAGATATAAATTTGCTGGTCATATTCTTCATGATGCTCTCTCTATGTTTCAATTCTTTTCATTTATGTGAGCATCATTGAAATCATCATGCCTAGCTAAAAGGCATTAAAGAAAAGCGCTTGTTGGGAGACAACCCAATATCTACCCTTGCTATATTTGTGTGTTTACGTGATTAATCTACTGTATTAATCATGTTTTATAGCTTTTGTTTCAATAAATTGCCAAGTAAGACCTTTGGGAAGACTTGGCTGAAAGTTAATGTGATCTTGCTGTAAAAAACAGAAACTTTGCGCTCACGGGATTAGCTGCAACTTTTTTACAGAAGAGTGCTTTTGAGTTTATTCTTTTTTCAGAAGATTAACAGACAAATTCCTCACGTCTACCAATTTATTTCATAATTTTTGGAGTAGCAGAAGTATGGTTGTTGTTCAGATCATTACAGACTGTTCTGTTTCTGATAGATTCTGTTTTCATTGCATAGTTTGCTTGTTTTCTAGTTTCTATGGCTTATATTTCTCAATATAAATTGTAGAAATGGTATGGTACAGTAGGCATTGTGTGAGAAAAATTATGAACCTTGTCTTTTACATTACCAAAGTGAATGGTTTACTCTTTATCATACTAACCTATCTCACGAAGTTCCGTTAAGTTGTGTGTGATTGAAGTTTTCAAGCTTTGGGTGAGATATTGATATGAGGAGAATAAGGAGCGCAAAGACCCTAAGCTTGGGGATTCCCAAGGCACTCCAAGGTAATATTCAAGGAAGACTCAAGCGCCTAAGCTTGGGGATGCCCCGGAAGGCATCCCCTCTTTCGTCTTCAAAACTATCGGTATACTTTACTCGGAGCTATATTTTTTATTCGTCACATGATATGTGTTTTGCTTGGAGCGTATTTTCAATTTTACTTGTTGTTTGAATAAAATCATTGGATCTGAAATCTTGAATGAAAAAGAATCCTCCCATGGCTAGTTAATTATTTGACTACTCAGTGTTCTTCACTTATATCTTTCTGGAGTAGCTTGTCATTTACTTAGGTGCTTCACGTATATCCTATGAGTAAATGGTTGAATGAATTGAATATCATAAATATGAATTTATATACGTTTCATATGCTTATAACATGAGTACTAATGACTTCACACATAATAAGTATAGGTAGTAAACTTATTGAAAGTTAGGAAACGCAGAATTGGTCACTTGAACAATTCATGAGGAAGAGACATTTCACATATAAATATACTATCTTGGACATCTTTTGTAATTGTGAGCACTCATTAAAATATGACATGCTAAAAAGTTGATGTTGGACAAGGAAGACAACTTAATGGGTTATGTTTTCCTATATCCGAAAAGTTATATTGTCATGGATCATCAAACATGCTGAGCTTGCCTTTCCCTCTCATGCTAGCTAAATTCTTTGCACCAAGTACAAATACTACTTGTGCTTCCAAACATCCATTAAACTAGTTTTGCCATGAGAGTCCACCATACCTACCTATCGATTGAGTAAGATCATTTAAGTAAGTTGTCATCGGTGCATGCAATAAAAATTGCTCTCTAAATATGTATGATCTATTAGTGCAAAGAAAATAAGCTTTATACGAACTTGTGATAGGGAAGAAATAAAAGCGACATACTACATAATAAAGGTCTCTATCACAAGAGGCAATATAAATTGATGTTCTTTTGCATTAAGATTTTGTGCATCCAACCTTAAAATCGCATGACAACCTCTACTTCCCTCTGCAAAGGGCCTATCTTTTACTTTTATCTTCTACCCTTATACAAGAGTCATGGTGATCATCACCTTTCCTTTTACACTTTTTCCTTTGGCAAGCACTTTTGTGTTGGAGCGATCCGGATATATATATCCACTTGGATGTAGGTTTTCATAAAGTATTATTGTTGACATTACCCTTGAGGTAAAAGGTTGTGAGGCAAAACTATAAGCCCCTATCTTTCTCCGTGTCTGATTAAAACTTTGAACCCATAAATATCACATGAGTGTTAGCAATTGTGAAAGACTATATGATAGTTGAGTATGAGGGATTTGCTAAATCAAAGATCTTACATGGACCCTTCCTGAAAATAAGATGAATTGCAATTGTTTGATGACTAAGAACACTTTTGTTAGTTTTCAAGAAAGTTTATGGTCTATACTTTAACATGTGAATAGCTTGTTACTTTATCATGAAAAGTTTTATGAGATGAGCTACCGTTATGACATATAATGATGCTAGAAAAGGTGATTGAAATTATCATTGATCAAACTTGTGCGCCTGCTAGCATTCACACTTCATAAATTATTTCTTTTATCATTTACCTACTCGAGGACGAACAGGAAATAAGCTTGGGGATGCTGATACTTCTCCAACGTATCTATAATTTATGAAGTATTCATGCTATTATATTATCCATCGTAGATGTTTTATATGCATTTATATGCTATTTTATATTATTTTTGGGACTAACCTATTAACCTAGAGCCCAATGCCAGTTTCTGTTTTCCCCTTGTTTTTGAGTTTTACAGAAAAGGAATACCAAACAGAGTCCAATTGACGTGCCAATTTTTGATGACTTTTTATGGACCAAAAGAATCCCCTGGAGTAAAAGAGTTGGGCCAGAAGAGTCTCGGGCTGTCCACGAGGGTAGGGGCCGCGCCCACTCCCTGGGCGTGGGCCCCTATCTCGTGGACGATTCGGAGACCCCCCTGACGTGAGACCGACGCCAAAAATTCCTATAAATACAGAAACCTTCAGAATATAACCTAGATTGGGAGTTTCGCCGTCGAAAGCCTCTGTAGCCATGAGAAATCAATCTAGACCCTCTTTGGCACCCTGCCGGAGGGGGCAATCATCACCGGAGGCCATGGAGGAGGATCCCGGAGGGGCCATCATCGCCATGAAGGCCAAGGACCAGAGGGAGAACCTCTTCCCATCCAGAGAGGAGGCCATGAGGGAGGATGCACAAGGGGGAGGACCTCTCCTCCTCTCTCTCGATGGTGCTAGAGTGCCATCGGGAGGGGAATCATCGCCGCGGTGATCATCTTCATCAACATCACCATCATCATCACCGTCCTCATCTCTTTTACGCGGTCCACTCTCCCGCACCCTACTGTAATGCCTACTTGAACATGGTGCTTTATGCCACATATTATGATCCTATGATGTGTTGCCATCCTATGATATTTTGAGTAGATATCCTTTGTCTTTGGGTTGATTGATGATCTAGATTGGTATGAGTTGTATGTTTTAGTTTAGTGTTGTCCTATTGTGCCTTCCGTGTAGCGCAAGCGTGAAGGATTCTCGCTATAGGGTGTTGCAATATGTCCATGATTTACTTATTGTCTGCGTTGCTTGAGTGACAGAAGCATAACCACAGATAAGTGGGTCATGGCGTATGGGAATAAAGGGGACTTGATATGTTAATGCTATGGTTGGGTTTTACCTTAATGATCTTTAGTAGTTGCCGATGCTTGCTGGAGTTCCCATCATTAGTGCATATGATCCAAGAAGAGAAAGTATGTTAGCTTATGCCTCTCCCTCATATGAAATTGCAATAGTGATTACCGGTCTTGTTAGCAATTGCCTAGGATAATTCCGCACACCGACCCATCATTATTCCACACTCGCTATTTATAATATTTAGTAATATATTCTAAATTTATAATAACAGCACCTACTTTTATATTTTAGCTCTTCGATTTCATACAAAGTTATCCTCTTCATAGCCACAACGTAGTTTTATTTCTCGTTTCTAGTTGGAGCAAACATTCGGTGTACGTAGAGTCGTATCAGTGGCAGATATGACTTGAGAGAATATTGATCTTTTCTTTAGCTCCTTGTGGGTTCGACCCTCCACTCTTATTACTTCCACGTTTGGAAATTGCTACGATGAATCCCTGCACTTGGGGATTATCAACCACTAGTTTCAAGAAAAGGGCAAAGGGAAAGAAAGGGAACTTCAAGTAGAATGGCAAGCAAGTTGTCACTCCCGTGAAGAAACCCAAAGCTAGAACAAAGCCTGAAACTGAGTGCTTCTACTACAAGGAAATGGTCACTGGAAGGGGAAATGCCTTGAATATTTGGTGGATAAAAAGGATGGCAAAGTGAACAAGGGTATATTTGATATACATGTTATTGATGTGTACCTTACTAGTGTTTATAGTAGCACCTAGGTATTTGATACTTGTTCGGTTGCTAAGATTAGTAACTCGAAACAGGAGTTACAGAATAAATAGAGACTAGTTGAGAGTGAAGTGACGATGTGTGTTGGAAGTGGTTCCAAGATTGATATGATCATCATCACACACTCCCTATAATTTCAAGATTAGTGTTGAACCTAAATAAATGTTATTTGGTGTTTGCGTTGAGCATAAATATGATTAGATCATGTTTATTGTGATACGATTATTCATCTAAGACAGAGAATAAATTGTTATTCTGTTTACATGAATAAAACCTTCTATGGTCATACACCCAATGTTGATGGTTTATTGAATCTTGATCGTAGTGATACACATATTCATAATATTGATGCCAAAAGATGCAAAGTTGATAATGATAGTGAAACATATTTGTGGCACTGCCGTTTGGTTCATATCGATGTAAAGCGCATGAAGAAACTCCATAAATATGGAATTTTGGAATCACTTGATTATGAATCATTTCATGCTTGCGAACCATGCCTTATGGGAAAGATGACTAAAACTCCGTTCTCCGGAACAATGGAACGAGCTAGTGGATTGTTGGAAATAATACATACTGATGTATGCGGTCCAATGAGTGTTGATGCTCGTGGAGGGTATCGTTATTTTCTGACCTTCACAGATGATTTGAGCAGATATGGGTATATCTACTTAATGAAACACAAGTCTGAAACATTTGAAAAGTTCAAAGAATTTCAGAGTGAAGTGGAGAATCATCGTAACAAGAAAATAAAGTTTCTACGATCTGATCGTAGAGGAGAATATTTGAGTTACGAGTTTGGCCTTCATTTAAAACAATGTGGAATAGTTTCACAGCTCACGCCACATGGAACACCACAGCGTAATGGTGTGTGTGAACGTAGTAACCGCACTTTATTGGATATGGTGCAATCTATGATGTCTCTTACCGGGTTACCACTATCGTTTTTGGGTTATGCAATAGAGACAACTGCATTCACTTTAAATAGGGCACCATCAAAATCTGTTGAGACGACGCCTTATGAACTGTGGTTTGGCAAGAAACCAACGTTGTTGTTTCTTAAAGTTTGGGGCTGCGATGCTTATGTGAAAAAGTTTCAATGTGATAAGCTCGAACCCAAATCGGAGAAATGTGTCTTCGTAGGATACCCAAAGAAAACTGTTGGGTACACCTTCTATCATAGATCCGAAGGCAAGATCGTTGCTAAGAATGGATCCTTTCTAGAGAAGGAGTTTCTCTCAAAAGAAGTGAGTGGGAGGAAAGTAGAACTTAATGAGGTAATTGTACCTTCTCTCTAATTGGAAAGTAGTTCGTCACAGAAATCAGTTCCAGTGATTCCTACACCAATTAGCGAGGAAGCTAATGATGATGATCATGAAACATCAGATCAAGTTACTACAGAACCTCGTAGGTCTTCTAGAGTATGGTCCGCACCAGAACGGTATGGTAATCCTATTCTGGAAGTCATGTTACTAGACCATGATGAAGCTACAAACTATGAGGAAGCGATGATGAGCCTAGATTTCATGAAATGGCTTGAGGCCATGAAATCTGAGATGGGATCCATGTACGAGAACAAAGTGTGGACTTTGGTGGACTTGCCCGATGATCGGAAAGCCATAGAATATAAATGGATCTTCAAGAGGAAGACGGACGCTGATAGCAGTGTTACTATCTGCAAAGCTCGACTTGTCACAAAAGGTTTTCGACAAGTTCAATGTGTTGACTACAATGAGATTTTCTCAACTTTAGCGATGCTTAAATCCGTCCAAATCATATTAGCAATTGCCATATTTTATGAAATCTGGCAAATGGATATAAAAACTGCATTCTTTAAATGGATATCTTTTAAAGAAGAATTGTATATGATGCAACCAGAAGGTTTTGTCGATCCAAAGGGTGCTAACCAAGTGTGCAAGCTCTAGCGATCCATTTATGGACTGGTGCAAGCCTCTCGGAGTTGGAATAAATGCTTTGATAGTGTGATCAAAGCATATGGTTTTATACAGACTTTTGAAGAAGCCTGTATTTACAAGAAAGTGAGTGGGAGCTCTGTAGCATTTCTAATATTATATGTGGATGACATATTGTTGATTGTAAATGATATAGAATATCTGGATAGCATAAAGGGATACTTGAATAAGAGTTTTTCATTGAAAGACCTCGGTGAAGCTGCTTACAAATTGGGCATCAAGATCTATAGAGATAGATCAAGACGGTTGATAAGATTTTTCAATGAGTAAATACCTTGACAAAGTTTTTGAAAGAGTTCAAAATGGATCAGACAAAGAAGGAATTCTTGTATGTATTACAAGGTGTAAAGTTGAGTAAGACTCAAAGCCCGACCATGGCAGAAGATAGAAAGAGAATGAATGTCAATCCCTATGCCACAGTCATAGGATCTATAAAGTATGTTGTGCTGTGTACCTTGCCATGAGTTTGGCAAGGGGGTACAATAGTGATCTAAGAGTAGATCACTGGACAGCGGTCAAAATTATCCTTAGTGAGGACTAAGGAAATGTTTCTCGGTGATGGGGGTGATAAAGAGTTTGTCGTAAAAATTTACATTGATGCAAGCTTTTACACCGATCCAGATGACTCTAAGTCTCAATCTGGATACATATTAAAAGTGGGAGCAATTAGCTAGAGTAGCTCCATGCAGAGCATTGTACACATAGAATATTTGCAAAATACATGCGGCTCTGATTGTGAGAGACCTGTTGACTAAACTTCTCTCACGAGCCAAATATGATCACACCTTAGTACTCTTTGGGTGCTAATCACATAGCGATGTGAACTAGATTATTGACTCTAGTAAACACTTTGGGTGTTGGTTACATGGCGATGTCAACTATGGGCGTTAATCACATACAGATGTGAACTATTGGTGTTAAATCACATGGCGATGTGAACTAGATTATTGACTCTAGTGCAAGTGGGAGACTGAAGGAAATATGCCCTAGAGGAAATAATAAAGTTATTATTTATTTCCTTATTTCATGATAAATGTTTATTATTCATGCTAGAATTGTATTAACCGAAAACTTAGCACATGTGTGAATACATAGACAAAACATAGTGTCCCTAGTATGCCTCTACTTGACTAACTCGTTAATCAAAGATGGTTATGTTTCCTAACCATAGACATGTGTTGTCATTTGATGAACGGGATCACATCATTAGGAGAATGATGTGATGGACAAGACGCATCCGTTAGCTTAGCATCATGATCATTACAGTTTCATTGCTACTACTTTCTTCATGAGTTCACTACAAAAAAAGACACATCCGTGGCATTTTGGGCCAAACGTAAAAAAATATGTTATACTTATGACACTTCTATGATGATAATTGTGACAAAACCCGGTATCATCATAGATGTTGTGAGCTCCTACTTCTATGACAAAAAATCATGACAGAAAATGGGCTTTTTGTCCTGGGCGGGCCGTAGACGCAGCTGCATGACATTCTTTCGGCCGTCCATGACGGAAGAAACCATGGTAGAAGCGAGGGCGAGGAAAATTTTGGGGAGTTCCCGGTTACGGTGGGTGGTCGGGGGCCGAGCGATGCGGGTTTCTGTCATACATGTACGCGCGTGGGTGCGAGGCGTTGGGCTCTAACTGAACCGGAGCAAGGCGTTCTTCTAACTGAACCCGAGCGATTGCACTGGAGGCTACGCGTTACTGAACCCGAGTGATCGAGCGATTCCTTCGCTACTGCTGGGGGGGGGAGGGGGTTGGATGAACAGTTCCCGGTGGGGGTGGATGAACAGGACCCCATAGTGTTGCCTCTATATGAACAGGACCCCGATCGAGCCGGTTGGGGCTGGATGAATAGGACCCCGTGGAGGGCTGGATGAACAGGACGACCTCGTGGAGGGCTGGTTGAACAGTAGCCAGTGGAGGGTTGGATGAACAGTAGCCCGTGGAGGGGTGGTTGAACAGGATCTCGTGGAGAGGGCTGGTTGAACAGTAGCTGGTGGAGGAGCGCGTGGTGGAGGCTGGATGAACAGGAGCCCGTGGATGAACAGTTGCAGGTGGAGGCTGGAGCGGGTCGACGGTGGATGAACACTGCTCCTGATGATGAAAATCCTCTGCCGGGTTATCATGCTTATCGGCTCAGCAATGAACATCCACTGCCTCAATGGCTTACTGCCAGAGAACGATCGACATATGCACCACAACTTTCTAAGCTTCGGGCTCTTATGGCAAACGGTTTAACCGGTATTGACCTTGTCCGTTGCTGGGTTTCATGGAGTATCTTGCCCTTAAGCCATCACACCGGATTAATGTATGAATATTTCGGGGATGCCAAGGAACCTCAACGGCACACTGAAATACAGATGACTGATGACGAGATCACTGAGTCTGTCAAAAAGATGTTAGATGAACCGATATCTGAGTGCAGCAAGACTGGGTTGCGTCCCTTTTATGCCTCCAACAAACCGCCAGGTGTAAGATTTTATCTTTCTGCTTTTAATCCGTCTCCCTTTTAACATTTTTTGATAGCCTTTTGTTTATCCTTACAGGACAAAGATCCGTATTGGAAGAGGAAAACTCAAGACAAGCCAGCAAAACCACAAGACAAACCGGCGAGAGCACCTCGTAACAAGACCAAGGTCACAAAAAGGCCAGCAAAGAAGAAGACCGCGGAGTCCTCTGATCCGCCCGAAGATATTGATGACTCGGAACCAGAGGTAGAACTTGACTCCCTTGGTTCATTTTTCATAAATCTTATTGACAATGATCATTATCAGGATGATGCGGAAGCCAACCGTGCTGATCATGTAGAGGTAATTCCCCTTTCTTCCGATTCAGATCTTGCGCCAGTACGAAAACTCCGTCGTGCAGTACGGAAAGTGAAATGTTCACATCCCCTCACTCATTTGGATCCATACTTTCTTTAAAGACACAACACCCTGAAGCTCGTCGCGCAACCCGACACAATGACCAACAAGTCACCTCCTCTGGTTTACCCGACACACCGGTTCGGAAGCGCCATGCAGAGGTCTCTTGTAATTCTAACAAATCTTATCCCAAAGCGGGTTACTTCCGATACCCTCTTAATCCGTTTGACTCCAATTATCAGGGCACTTCCAATTCATCCTCTAGCGACTCATCAACCACACAGATGCCTCCCCTCAAGACCGTCCCTGGGTAAGCATAGTAATTTTAATTTGCTTTCTTGCACTGGTTTATCATACTAACCTCTATTTGTTACTTGCAGTGCCAAAGCCCGACTTAGTAAAAAGGCCAAGCTGACTGCTCCCACTGATGATAATCCGTCTTTTGAATCGGAGAGGACTTCAGAAGCTACTGATCGAGATGCTGACGTTGCTCCGGATGATTCTGTGCCACAAGATCAAGACACTTATGTTGATCCACCCGAAGTTAATCCGGCTAGTCCTCATGCTAATCCGCCAAGCCCAGCTGCCGATCCACCAAGTCCAGCTGCTAATCCCCTAAGCCCAGCAAGAGCCGCTGCTAAACTATCCAACACAGATGATATTGTTGATGGCAAGACTGATTGTCGGGGATATACCCCGCGGTATGACCCGGCTGGAGTTGTAAACCGGCCGGGACTTGGTAAACCGGCGGACAGTTAAGACGGACAGTTAAGACAGATGGCTAAGACAGACGGTAAACCGGCTGGTGGTAAACCAGTAGGAGTCAAGTCAGATGATAACCGGGTAGGTGTTAAGTCAGTTCATAAACTGTTAGGAAGTCATAAACCGGCAGACCATCTTAAACCGGCAGACCATCTTAAACCGGCAAAAAGTGATAACTGGGTTGCCAAGGGTTATGAATCCCGAGACATCATGAAGCCCATAAAGCGAAGTCAGAATAGTTAAGTCTTAAGTCCGAGTTGGAGTCATGTAACCCGCCCCTTCAACATACATAAGGAGGGGCAGGGCTCCCCAAAGAGGGGGAGGCAAGAAGAAACAATCTCTAGGGCTAGACACAACTAGAGGAGAGCCGGTTTACGGCGACTCCCTCATGATCATAATGAGACCTAGCCACAAACAACATGTAGGGTTATTACCGGATGATGTTTCCCGGGGCCCGATGCTGTCTAAATTTTTGTCTTGCATGTTGCATCTCTCGATTCCGCTCAACCCCTCTCAAGCTACCACATAGATGCGTTGGCCTCATGACTAAGTCCTCACACTAAGGAAATCTGACGTGTTAATTCCACGACAGTTGGCACCCACCGTGGGGCCTGCGCATGATGGTGATGAGTTCTTTGAGGGATCTCTCCTAGGGTTCGAGAAGCTCGGGATTTCGTCAGATGAGGAAGAGCCGACACGCTCGTTGTTTTATGATCAGAATCAAGGTTAATTTTGGAACTAGCGGTATGCGATTTGAAGACAAGAGAAATTGGGGTTGCATAGTGTGCGGTCGCCGTAACCAGTTAATCCGTCGAAAACAGATTGATTCTCCACTGCTGCCTGTTTTGTCGGCGCATCCAAACCGGATATGTAACTCGCCGAAACCGGCGTAGTTAAAATTTCCGTTGCAGTGCGGGTCACCGAGGCAGATGGGAATCCGGAGAAACTCTTGCGATCACGTTTGGGTATCAAGCAATCCGAGGTTCCCATGCTACATAAGATGGAAAGAATCCAATAAGCTGGTCAAAACAGTTACGACTCGGAGAAGAACTGGGACATGGGTGGGGACTTTGCTCTTGCCCTCGAGTCACCCACGCCCCTACCCAACCGGGCTAGCGTTCCTCCAAACTGCCGATGTCGGCTCTGCAATGAAATCGCTAGCATCCTCGACGCTCGAGGCCGCTGCCGGCTCGCCTCGTACTGACGCTGCCTCGTCCGTGTTGGCTGCAACCCGCGCCCCCGTTACCTCTGCTTCGCCTCTGCTATGACTCCCTCCGGTTTATCATTGCCACCTGCTACCATCGTCGAGTCAATTCTCCCTCCCGAGCAGCCTTTGCCATGGCCCCGGGCTGCCGGTCTATGCCTGCGCAGCTCAGCGGGTGAACCGCCGCTATTTCTACGTCCTTAAAGTGCCTCTGTCGCGAGCCGCCCCCACTCATCTCTGTACTGAGCCATCGCCGCCTTACCCCTGCTACAAGCAGCTCCCGTCGCCCCGATTCACGGACGAATCTGAGCCACCCTTGCTGATTTGCTGTCGCACCGCTACTACGAGCCAGACCCGGCCCTGAGCCTCGTCAAGCCACTGTCCGATTCAGGTGCAGCATGGGTAGGCTGCCGTCCGCCCTGGCCGTGCTAAGCCGCCGAGCGGCCGAGCCTTCTCCCCTGGAGCCGCCTTGTTGCGGGCCTCCTTTTCAACCGCAGGCCACCTCTGCCTCCGCTGCAATCCGCCGCGGGTGCGGCCTCGCCTCACCTGCCGCCTTGTACGCCACAGGCTCAAATCGCCGTGCCTCCCTCGACTTGCCGACCGTGCTGCAGCTGCGTGACCGTAGCCCGTTGGGGGGCACGCCTCAAGCCGATGATGCGCCAAGTCGCCGCCATGACCCGACCCAGGACGGGCCTCCTCACCAGTCATGGAAACTGCCTTGCGCTCACGACTCGGCCGCGCCACTGCAACCCGGCGCTGAAATGCCACTGCGGCCTCGACCCATTGTTCCTACCGTAGCTCTCGCCTTCGAATCACCTTAACCACCAGTGTCGCCACAAACCGCCCGCGCACTCACTCTGCGTGCCGGGGATGGGTCACTGCTCGCGGCCACTACCTGCGCTGCACCCCGCAGCTCTGCCCGGTGCCCCTCTGTCGCCCCGCTGTCGCCGTGGGGTGCCTCGCCCTGCCTTGGTCGCCTCCATGGCACGACTGAGCCTCACCTCCCCTCGTGCGGGCGCCTGGTCGCGCCCCCTCTAGCGGTGCTCACTCCACTCCCCGCCGGACCGCGTCCGAGCCTCTCCTCCTCGCACCCCTCTGTGGCCGCGCCTGCCGGCTCGGCCTCGCCCTCCTCTGTACCCGCAGCGGGCCACACGTCTCTCCAGCTCCAGTGGCCGCGTGCGCGCCGGCTCCACCAAGTCGACCGGCCCCGGCCAAATCCGCTCTGTTTCCAGCTCTTGTGCCTAAATTGGCCACGACCGCGCATCTCCAACTCGCCGCTGCCGCGGACGCATCTTGTCGACCTGCCGGGTTGAACCGGCCCTGTCATCGCGAGTCGTCCCCATCCGCAGGCTACCCCTCGTTCAGGTCTGTGCCCGAGCCACTGGTTGTTGTCGCCGTGTCAGCAGGTAGCTGCTCTTGTCACGAGCTCGCGCCGAGTCACTGCCTCCGTCTCTACAGCCACGAGCTCCGTTACTGCGGCCCGTGCCGAGCTATATCGCCTCAACGACCGCTCCGAGTCACCACCTACTCCTTCCTTGTTATCTCGTTATTGTGGCTCCCCGCACGCCGGTTCACCACAGCTGCGAGCTGCTGCCGTCCCCGTGCGCCTTCACCGGTTTGAGAGTCACTGACAGGCTGCCCCGGCCTCCAGTTGCCTCCACTGTCGGGCTTCAGTGTGTTTTCTTCAGTTGAGCTACATCTGCGCGTACAGTGGCCAACTGCCTATGAAACCAAGGAATTACTTCATGTACTATTGATTCTGTCATCCGCGGTAGCTATCTTCTGAAGTTAATATAGATTTAATGACATGGCAATGTGTACAGTCTGCAATACTGATCATAAGATCTGCAGCTGCTGCTAGCAGAGGGCAAGCATTTGCGATTACGCAGCCGTGGCGACTGAAGAAACTGATTTTGAAGATATGATTCAGTAGGAAAGGATTGGATCAGCTGCTGATTGGGAATAGACGGTCTGAGTGGTGTTGCTGTTTTTGCTGCCAAATTTGTGAGATCTTCTGAGTAGTTCACACGTGAGCCAACGGTCTTAAGGCTAAGTCAATCTTCCTAACAAGAAAATCCCAGCAAATGCAAAGTACTAGCAAGGGTAATGCCAATTGATGAGCGGGGAAAATATGCATGTAATATTGCACGTCAAGACATTTGTGCCTGGAGCAGAGATAAGAAAAAGCTCTCTAGACTCGCCAAACAAAACAATCAGGTCAATTGATTCATGGCCAAGGTATGATCTGGTCCTCGTGCGCCGGTGTCGGAGGCGATGTATACATCTGCACCGCCTGTGCCGGGTGTTTAAAGACCAGGAGAATAACCCGGAGGGTTTCTGCTCAAACCGCCGGGACCATATTGAGTCGCCGACCTGCTAAAACCGCTTTTGTTGCGATCAACGGATCATCCGTTGTCCGAACAGAAAAACATCAGGTGATATCCGTCGTTTTTATAGCACATTATTTTTTGTGTGAAAAATTACTTTGGCATGTGATATTTTTTGATGCAGGACAATTGTTCATTACAAATGAGGCGTTATATTACGGGCATGGAGCACGCACTAGCAGCATTCTGCACCGGTGTTTCGTCTGTGTCATACCACCCGGTGAATGAACATGCGCAAGTCGCCGTCCCTGTGACCTGGTTTAGATCAACATACCAGGCCGCACCTGTCTGCATGAGCTATTTATTGTTTATGAGCACGTCACAGCTTGGGTAGCCCGGTTTTCTTTCAGCGCATTGGAGGCAAGTTATCATCAGCTGCTGTCTGTGATGGATGGTTCAATGGGCATGCGCACAAATCACTGCCACTACAGTTTGGTTAAACTTCAAACAGCCAGTTGAAAGGAACCATTGGCCGAGTTGCTGACACGGCTCATACGGGATCATTTATAACCTGCCGCATGCACCTCAACCTTCTATGGCTTTACATCACGTTATCAACACCAATGGTATATAACTTCTGCTATGGTCAAGTACGGAAAGTCTCAAGACAACTTCTTGAGTCATCTTAAGACTCGGAGGCTACGATGATATGACTCAGTAAGTCTTGCCAGTTTCAGCAAATTCAAGTGCCCTAGGATGTTGAAGGGAAAGATAACCCGGTCCCGGAGGCTACTAATATATTGATGAAAATTTAAAGGCCGTCACAAATATTCCGACTCACAATGATGCTTCCGGTTTATAGTCCGGTTTAAGGGAAATCCTGTCTCCCACACAGCACTGAAGCCCTTAGTATCTGGTTCAAATCCGGTTTAAGAGGAAACTCTCTCTTGCAAAGCTTTGAAGCTCTCAAAATCTGGTTTAACATCCGGTTCAAGAAGAAATACCTCTCGCAAAGTTCGAGTTTTCAAGAAAAATCATTTGGGGGCTTGGTCGTATTCGACCCATAGCTACACCTCTTGATCGGCGTAAGGCCACCAAGGAAATCACTTGGGGGCTTGGTCGTATTCGAACCATAGCTACACCTCTTGATTGGCGTAAGGCCAACAGGAAATCACTTATGGGCCAAAGAGAGTGTTGCAAAAAGCAAAACTCAAACATAGGCACCCACTGAGCACATCTCAAAATGTTACCTGGGGGCTCTTTGTGCACAACGACAAAGAGTTTGAAAGGACCCTTGTAATAGGCTATCAAGCCACGGCTTGGAAGCCTGGTATATTCACCTAAAACCCCGGGTTAACCTGCCTTCATCAAGTAAGCCACTCCTGTCCAGGTAATCCTGGTATGACCCGCCGATCGTTTGACAAGTCAATCTTATATAGACCCTGAACTTGTCAAAGTTAAAACGACGATTGGTTAATTGGAGGCCCATCTTAAAAGGCTTTGTCAAATGGTTTAACTCAGCGGCCTGGCAGCCCATGAAAAGCCTCGAATTTGGGCCTGGCAGCTGTCGGATTTAGGGTTCCGGCAGACCCTTGAGGTTCGAACACAGGGGTGCGCGCGGAAGTTTCGCCTTCTACCTACCTGCTCCTCGCCGAATCGCTAGGATCTAAACTACGAGAAGAACAACACAAGAGACACATGATTTATACTGGTTCAGGCCACCATTGGGGTGTAAGACCCTACTCCAGTGTGTGCTGTGGTGGATTGCCTCTTAGGCTGATGATGAACAATACAAGGAAGAACAGCCTCGCGAGGGTCTGTCCTTGTGGTCTCTCTCTCTTTGCCGGCCGGATGGATCGATCGGTGTTCCTACACTATGGGTGGCTAGTCCTATTTATAGGCGAAGGCCCTGGGCCTCTTCCCAAATATTGAGCGGGAAGGGCGCCAACAATTGGCCAATTTGAAGGGGAACATCTAGTACACTTATCCTGTCTAAAGTTGGTCCTCGCCTGTCAAAGGCTCTGGTGGTGACACCGTCTTGGGCTCCACGGTGACCTCCATCCTGCCGTTGGACTGGTCTTGGTATTGTTGCACCGAAATGGACGCCTCTGCTTGATGCTCCCGCCTGCGCTTGCTCCCCTTGCACCAAAGAGGAAAGAAGGACACTGCGCGGGCTGGCGCCCTTGGTCGTCATGGCTTGCATCATGGGCACCTCGCGAGGTACCCCGCCTTGAACTCTCCGCCTCCTCGCGAGCCAGCCTGACGAGGCCGTGCTTGAGGAAGCTCCTTGTCGTCTGCCCCGCGAGGGTCTTGCGCTTGCACTGATGAAGATGGGCCGTGCTGGGGCCCCTTTAAGCCACGCCGCAGGCCGCAGATAGGCAAGTCTGGGGGCCCCCGTTCCCAGAACGCCGACAGTAGCCCCCGGGCCCAAGGCACGCCCGGACTTGGCCGAGCAGAGAGGCGAAAGGGCAAGTGTGAAGCGTCGCGGGCCCTAACAGCCTGCTGCCTTGGGCGCCACGTGGCGGTTGATTGGACGTGGGTGCCTCCACTTCCCCACGACGCCTCGGCAACTGCGCGGATTCGACAAGTCCCTGCACGCGGAAGGAGTCATAATTACCAGTGGTCGCAGAGGCCGGCGGTTGGCCTCCTTTGGCTTTAAGTACGGCACGTCGCGTGCCCTTCCAGTTCATCCCCTCTTGCTTCTCCATCTTCCTCATGGCCCCACCAAGGAGGCTCTCGGCCGCAGAGAAGGGGAAAGCTTGCGAGGCCGATCCTTCCTCTCCTCCGCCCAAGCACGGTTGCGGCCGCCCTCGCAAGCACCCCGCGGCCTCCGTGGCGGTTCCCCGTGACCGTGGTGGTGATTTCCCGCGTGGCGACGGGCGGCCGGCCACGGCCGGGGGGCGTTCCTTGGTCGTGCGGCCCCCGAGGCCGCGCTCTCACACTGCGGAGGTGCTGCGGGAGTTTGTTGTGTGGGCAGCGGAGCCGGCCAGCGCCCGGCTTCAGCTCCCTTGCTTCCTCCTAGGTGAGCTCCCGGCTGGCGCCCCGGGCGGCCTCTGGCTCCAGGCAGACGGCTGTTGCAGCCGGGCCTCGTGGGCTTCGCTGGAGGTCTTTGCATCTGGGAGCCTGGCCCTGACCCGCGGCTGGCAGACGTTTGCCCGCGCGCGAGGCCTGAGCCGCCGGTGCACCCTGCACTTCAAGTTCGACGGCGATGCCACCCTCTACGTGAGGGTGTTTGGGGAAGATGGTCGCCGCGCTGGGTGCTGCCCTGAAGACGACGGCCACGGCCGGGGACCCAGCCCCGGCGAGGATGGAGAGGGCAGCGAGCACGCGGCCGGTGGCGCCCATGATTCCTCAAGCTTCACTGGTTCCTCTTCGGATAGCGACTCTTCTAGCAGGGGCCGCGGTCTGCCTCCGCGCCGTCGTGGCCGCTTGGAGGGCGGTAGCGAGTCCGCCCGTCGTCGCCCCCTGGTGAAGCGCGAGAGGGAGTCCGCTTGAGCTCCGGAGGCAGCCTGGGCCCAGCGTCTGGCGAGCTTTGCCTGATTTGTTCCTTCCTCTCCCTTTTTCCTGCGCAAAAAGACAGCTTTATGCGGGCCCCGTGGGTGCGTGTTTGTGTTATCGTTGTCAGTCGTCGTAATGTTTCCGTTATTCTGGTATTGTTCCTTCGTGTTGAACGCATGCGCGTAGGTAATCCCCAGCCTTGGCCATGGGGTGACCGACCCATCTCCTGTATTCGCGTCGCGGTGCCCGAGAGGCATGGACTGGAGGGATGCTCCTGTAATGGACTTGGGTCGTGAGTCTTGACCGAAAGGATCGAAACACTCACGAGGGCGCCAGGGCCGTCCCCTCGCGAGACCTCGCGCAAGAGACATTGGGGCCGGAGGGCGAAGAAACCAAAGAGCCAAAGGACAAAAGACAGTGACAGTTTCAATAAAACTTCAAATGAGAACGAACTAGCCAACTGCAGAAAGCAAATGAAAAAGCCGCGTCCGGCACCTAGTCTAGTCTTCAACGTCTTCTCACCAGCGCGGAGCTAAGTGCTGCCACTGGGCGTGGGAGGGAGCCCTAGGGCCTGAGGCCGACGCTCCTGAGACTCCGGGGTGTGTACAACCCCAACTCATTATTACGTGAGAGTGTCATGGGCGGCGAGCTTCACAGGCGATGGCGTTCTTCACAGGCTCCGGGCCTTTCTTCGGGGAAGCAAGCTTCACGGGCATTGGCCCTCTTCACAGGCACTGGGCCTTTTCCAAAAAGATGGTCTTCACAGGCATTCGCCTTCTTCACAGGCTCAGGGCCTTTTCCAAAAAGATGGTCTTCACAGACAGTCACCTTCTTCACAGGCTCAGGGCCTTTTCCAAAAAGATGGTCTTCACAGGCATTCGCCTTCTTCACAGGCTCAGGGCCTTTTCCAAAAAGATGGTCTTCACAGGCATTCGCCTTCTTCACAGGCTCAGGGCCTTTTCCAAAAAGATGGTCTTCACAGGCATTCACCTTCTTCACAGGCTCAGGGCCTTTTCCAAAAAGATGGTCTTCACAGGCATTCACCTTCTTCATAGGCTCAGGGCCTTTTCAGGGGTAAAACCTCCGGAGGTGCTGGATGTTCCAAGCATTCTGGACTGGCACCCCCTCCTGAGTCTCCAAGCACGCGGAGCCGGGCCTGGAAACATGAACAACCTTGAACGGGCCCTCCCACATGGGAGAGAGCTTATGAAGCCCCTCCCTGGAGAGAACCCGCCTGAGCACAAGGTCCCCTACCTCGAGAGTCCTGGGGCGGATGTTGCGGTAGTGGTATTGTCGCAGTGCTTGTTGATATCTCGCCGCTCGCAGCGCGGCTTCTCGGTGACGCTCCTCCCCCAGCACGAGGTCCACCGCCCGCATGGCGTCCTGCTGCGCTTCGTCGAACGCCAGGACCCGTGCGGACCAACGTCTGACCTTGTGAGGGAGGAACACTTTGGCTCCATAGACCAAGAAGAAAGGGGTCTCTCCAGTCGGATTGGTTGCAGTCGTGCGGATGGACCACAACACGGATTGGAGCTCGTCGTACCAGCCTCTGCCGCAAGCCTCCAGCTTCTTCTTGAATGTTCTAGTCCTGAGGCCCCTCAGGACCTCTGCGTTGGCTCGCTCGGCCTGGCCATTGCTTCGGGGGTGCGCCACTGAAGCGTAGCATATCTGCGTTCCAAGATTAGCACAGTATGTTTTGAAGAGGTTGCTGGTGAACTGCGAACCATTGTCGGTGATGATGCGGTTCGGCACCCCAAACCGGCTCACGATGCCCTTGATGAACTTGACCGCTGAACCCGCGGGGATGGTACAGACGGCTTCCACCTCGGCCCACTTGGTGAATTTGTCCACGGCGACGTAGAGGTAGCGATAGCCCCCTGGCGCCCGGGGAAACGGGCCCAGGATATCAAGCCCCCAGACCGCGAATGGCCACGTGAGGGGTATGGTCTGCAGACCCCCTGCCGGCAGATGGATCTGCTTTGCATGGAATTGACAGGCTTCGCAGGCCTTTACCAGTTCGAAAGCGTCATTGAGCGCGGTAGGCCAATAGAAACCGCTTCGAAATGCCTTGCCCTCAAGGGTTCGCGATGACGAGTGGTGCCCGCAGTCTCCATCGTGTATGTCCGCCAGCAGCTCTTTCCCTTGCTCCCTGGAGATGCAGCGTAAGGATACATCATTTGGTCGCCTCCGGTAGAGTTCCCCATCCTTGATGCAGTATGCTGTGGCCTGCCGCGCCACGTGCTCCGCTTCCTCCTCTTTCTCTGGCAAGATCCCTCGTGTCAGATAGCTCCGGAGCTCCGTGGCCCAGCATTCCTCCTGAGGCTCCACTGTCAAGAGCAAACGCGCCCCCGAGGCTGGCCCGCAGATCAGGGCTCCCGAGGCTGGGGGCTGGGGGAGCTCCTCCCGGGGCTGCATCGCGCTTGACAGTGACGCCGTGGCCGAGGGCTTGAAGAGCCGCTCCTCGAAGACGCCAGGCTCCTGAGGTAGCCGCCTGGACACTCGTTTGGCTATGTCATCAGCCTCCTGATTGGTGCCGCGGGGCACGTGCTGTAACTCCAGTCCCCAGAACTGCTTCTCCATCCTGCGGACCTCCGCAAGGTAGGCTTCCATGTGCTCATCCCTTGGCTCGTATACTTTGTTGGAGAAGTTGCCGAGGAGTTGTGAATCACCTTTGATGGTAAGGCGCTTCACTCCGAGGGCGCCCGCGGCCTTCAGGCCCGCTATCAGGCCTTCATATTCTGCTATATTGTTGGAGACCTTTTCTCCGTGTTGGAAACAGAGCTGCACGGCGTAGTAGAGCTTGTCTTGGGTAGGAGATATAAGTACCGCACCAGCCCCCGCGCCGTGCCTGGAGAACGCCCCGTCGAAGTACATGACCCAACCGTCCGGCGCCTCACTTCCCGGGGACAGGGACCGATCCTCACCAGCCTTTTGGCCCGACGCCTTTGTCCATTCCGCCATGAAATCTGCCAAGGCGGCCCCCTTGATGACTCGGGTCGTGCTGAATTCGAGCTGAAATGCTTGCAGCTCAATGTTCCACTCGGCGACCCTTCCGGCAGAGTTAGGGCTCCGGAGCACTCTTTCCAAGGGGTACGCGGAGACGACCTTGATAGGGTGACCCTGAAAGTAGTGCCGCAGCTTGCGCGAAGCCACCAGTAGCGCGAGGAGAAGTTTCTGAGGCATGGGGTACCGTGCCCTCACGTCTCGCAACACCGTGCTGACGAAGTACAACGGGTGCTCGACGAGGCTTGGAGCGTCGGTGCTGGTGGCGTCCTCCGGAAACCGTGGTGCCTCCTGAGGCGGCGGATCCTCCAGAAGCTGGTTGCCTGGGGGAAGGGCCTTTCCCGCTCCTGGTGCGTCCCCCTGCGGCGGCTGATCTTCCTCAATCGTGATGGTGATCTCTGCGAGCCCTTTTTGGTCTTGTTTTGCCTTGGCGCGGGCAGCTGCCGCAGCCTTGGTCCGACGCTCCTCCCTAACCGCCACCAGGGCCGCGCTGGCTGAGTAGGGAGTGGCAGCGAGGTAGAGTACCAAGGGCTCTTGTGGGCGTGGGGCCACCATCACCGGTGGGCTGGTCAGGTATCTCTTGAGGTCTTGGAATGCCTTGTCGGCCTCTTCAGTCCATTCAAAGGGCCCCTTTTTCTTCATCAACTGGAAGAAAGGCAGCGCCCGCTCCCCCAACCTGGAGATGAAGCGCCCCAGTGCAGTCACGCGCCCAGTGAGCTTCTGCATCTCTCTGAGTGTTTTTGGCGGGCTCATGTCCTTGATTGCCTTGACCTTTTCTGGGTTGGCCTCGATGCCTCGGTGGGATACGAGGAAACCCAAGAGCTTGCCCGAGGGGACTCCAAACACACACTTCTCCAGGTTGAGCCTCAGGCTGACGGCGTTGAGGCTTGCAAAGGTTTCCTTCAGGTCTTGTATCAGGGTCTTGGCCTCGCGAGACTTTACCACAATGTCGTCGACGTACGCCTCCACGTTCTTCCCGAGTTGCGGGCCCAAGGTGATGTGCATGAGCCGCTGAAAGGTTGCTCCTGCGTTGCGCAGTCCGAAGGGCATGCATGTATAGCAGTATACCACACACGTGGTCAGGAAGGCCGTCTTCTCCACGTCTTCCACCGCCATCTTGATCTGATGATACCCGGAGAAGGCGTCGAAGAAGCATAACAGGTCACACTCAGCGGTGGAGTCGACGATTTGATCGATGGGTGGGAGCGGGAAAGGATCTTGTGGGCATGCTTTGTTGAGGTTGGTGAAGTCAACACACATGCGTTCCTTCCCTCCGTTCTTTGGTACCACCACAGGGTTGGCCAACCAATCTGGATATCGAACCTCACGAATGACCCCCGCGACTTCTAGCTTGCGAGTCTCCTGGATGATGAAGGCCTGCTTTTCAGTGGACTGCCGCCTTGCTTTCTGCTTTACGGGGCGCACGTTGGGGCACACGTTGAGGTGGTGCTCGATCACGCCCAGTGGGATCCCTGCCAGCTGATCGGGCTCCCAAGCGAACACCTTCTTGTTTGCACGCAAGAACTTGACCAGGGCTTCCTCCTGCTCGGGCCCGAGGTGGGCGCCTATGGTGAAAGTGGCGCTGGTGGACCCCTCCTTGTCGATGGGTATCTGCTTGGTCTCCGCCTTGTCTTGGGTGAGCAATTGTTTCTTCTTGGCCGGTGCAACCCCCTTGGGCTCTGGGGCCCCCGCCTTGACGGGCTGCGCTGACGCCGCCGTCTTGAAGGCGAGCTGGAGCGCTCGCAGCGCGTCCCCGATATCCCCAGGCACGGTGAGGACTCCGCTGCTCCCAGGCATCTTCATGAGGTTGTATGCCGGGTGAGTCGCGGCCACATGGGCCAGCGCTGGGTAGCCGAGGATGGCATTGTAGGGGAGGCCGATGAGGGCGATGTCGAAATCGACCAGCTCCGTGCGGAAATTATCGTAGGTGCTGAAGGTCACTTGGAGCCGGATTTGTCCCAAGGAGCTGGATGCCCCGCCCCCGATGACCATGAAGGGTTGGCTCGGCCGCAGCCGCTCCCGGGGTAGGCGGAGGAGGTCGAAAGTTTCGACTGAAAGCACGTTCAGGCCCGCGCCACCGTCGATGAGGGTTCTAGTGACGGCCACCTGGCAGATGGTGGGGGTGCACAACATCGGGATCGCACCCGAGCAGGACAAGTTGGAGGGGTGGCCTTCCGAACTGAAGGCTAGCCTGGCCTGGGGCTCCGGCCGGTCCCGGGAAGCCCCCTGCCGCGCGGAGGTGGCGCCGACCTGGCGAATGAATGGCTTGACATGGTGACTGGAGGGCGGCGCCTGCGAGCCGCCCAGGAGGGCCGCGACGACCGGGGAGGCCGGAGCGGCGTAGTGGGCGAGGAAGAGGTTGTGCGGCTCTTCCCAAGAGGCCACGGAGGGATGCAGGGGCGATATTCATTGCTCGTTCCCCGCCGGGCCGGTGGTGGTGTTGACGGCGAGCGACGGGGAGCGACGAGGGCGCGCGCCGACGGGAGCCGTCTGGGCGACTCGAGCGGCGCGAGCAGCCCGATGAGCGTCAGCCATGGGCTTGACGGTCGGAGAAGAGCATGGCGACGGAAGACAAAGTCCGGAGCACCCCTACCTGGCGCGCCAAATGTCAGATTTAGGGTTCCGGCAGACCCTTGAGTTTCGAACACAGGGGTGCGCATGGAAGTTTCGCCTTCTACCTACTTGCACCTCGCCGAATCGCTAGGATCTAAACTACGAGAAGAACAACACAAGAGACACAGGATTTATACTGGTTCAGGCCACCATTGTGGTGTAACACCCCACTCCAGTGTGTGGTGTGGTGGATTGCCTCTTAGGCTGATGATGAACAATACAATGAAGAACAGCCTCGCGAGGGTCTGTCTTTGTTGTCTCTCTCTCTCTCTTTGCCGGTCGGATGGATCGATCGGTGTTCCTACACCGTGGGTGGCTAGTCCTATTTATAGGCGACGGCCCTGGGCCTCTTCCCAAATATTGAGCGGGAAGGGCGCCAACAATTGGCCAATTTGAAGGGGAACATCTAGTACACTTATCCTGACTAAAGTTGGTCCTCGCCTGTCAAAGGCTCTGGTGGTGACGCCGTCTTGGGCTCCACGGTGACCTCCATCCTGCCGTTGGACTGGTCTTGGTCTTGTTGCACCGAAATGGACGCCTCGGCTTGATGCTCCCGCCTGCGCTTGCTCCCCTTGCACCAAAGAGGAAAGAAGGACACTGCGCGGGCTGGCGCCCGGCTGGCGCCCTTGGTCGTCATGGCTTGCGTCATGGGCACCTCGCAAGGTACCCCGCCTTGAACTCTCCGCCTCCTCGCGAGCCAGCCTAACAAGGCCGTGCCTGAGGAAGCTCCTTGTCAGCCGCCCCACGAGGCTTGGCCCCTCGCGAGGGTCTTGAGCTTGCGCTGATGAAGATGGGCCGTGCTGAGCCCCCTTTGAGCCACGCCGCAGGGCGCAGGCAGGCAAGTCTAGGGGCCCCCGTTCCCAGAACACCGACAACAGCCCTTGAAAAGCCTCGACTACAAATTTTTATTTGATTTTATTTTTGCAAAGTTTTCTCCCCTTTGATAAGGTTTTGAGTTAAACCGGCGTCTCTTGACCCGGCCTGATTATAAGTCATTACATCAACCCGGTGTTTCTTAACCCGGCGTCGCTTTCAACTGTCAGTTGTTTAGCACATAATCAATTATGAACCGACATTTCTTAACCCGGCCTGGCATTGACTATAAGTCGCCAGGATGATTATCCGGTGTTTATTACAACCTGGCACAGTTTTATTACAAACCGGCAAAATATGAGGGGAATTATCGTACTCAAGATTTGGGTTATCACCCTTACTACAAAAACTTGGTAAACCAACGATGTGATTCAATGTCACAGGTATGATATATTTCATATTTGATTATTCTTAAGTGCAGCCTTGGTTATGAACTCGGGTTATATGTTGGGCATTATGACCCATCCGGCGATAAACTGCCAGGACACTTTAAACTTGTTGTATGCAGAAACAGGTTGAATAAAGCATAATTATAAATCACCGGTGTTTATTAACCTGGCCTGGCTTTGGACTATAAGTCGCCAGTATATATTTGGATTGCGCCATTGGAATCATGCACTTATAAATCATTGGGTATATTATACAAATCTTTAATAGCCAACATGGCTGGATTTTTATTATGGTTATCAATAACCAGTATGATGATTAAGGTTTTCAAAGTCACTTTAGCGTAATGGCTATCATATTATCAATGGATATGATTTATTCTACAATTGAAGGAATAGTCCCGAGTTGCTGCAGGATTACGACCCGACACTTGGGGGCTACATTATTTAAATTGAGGTTACATCAAATACACAAGTCTCATGTCGCTGCAAGCATGCACCATGACACTTGGGGGCTAATGCAAAGTCATTGTTTGCTCACCTTATTGAAGACCCGACTCATCACATCGTAATGAGCCGGCCCTTGGGGGCTACCAATTGCTTCTGTCAACAATTCAAGGTACACAAACTTTTAATCCATTATATTGAAGGGTCCACTACTCAGTTGGTAAAGCACAAAGGCTCTTAACCTCGTGGACGTGGATTCAAGCCCCATGATGGGGGTTACATCATATGATGTTATTTTCATTAAAGTATATATCAAGTCCCTGCTCAATATTATCTTACTGAGCCGGCCCTTGGGGGCTACACTAGTTGAAGTTTTTATGAGCATAAGGCAATTTCAAGTCCCAGGTTGCTGCAAGCATGACAACCCAACACTTGGGGGCTACATAATATGGAGTATTCATCTTTTACTAGTGACTGAGATGAACAACATGGATTTCTTCAAGCTCGTGACATTCAAATTGAAGCAAATCTTAAGCAGTTACTACGTTACCTTCTTAAGATTTGAGAGCTACAGGTGATAGGCATATAAGAGGTATATTTTCAAAAGCTGATATTAACAAACAGTTATGAACCGGTGCCATCAATACTTTTAAACCGACAAGTTCTACATTCTTAAACCGGCTGAAGATCAGATGAGTATTTCAAAGACCAATATTTTTGTTAAGCATTGGGAGCTGAGTCAAAGAAGTTATTCTTCACAATATTTGTCTGTGACAAACCAATGTCAGCAAATTGATTATGAAGCTGGCCTATTGACCCTGATTTTCTAGAAGGAAATGACAAGGATTTAAAGATGCTCAAGATCAGTTTAACATGGATAAATCCAAATTAAACTGGGGGCTAATGTCAGGGATATACCCCGCGGTATGACCCGGTTGGAGTTGTAAACCGGCTGGGACTTGGTAAACCGGCGGACAGTTAAGACAGACAGTTAAGACATATGGCTAAGACAGATGGTAAACCGACTGGTGGTAAACCGGCAGGAGTCAAGTCAGATGATAACCCGACAGGTGTTAAGTTAGTTCATAAACTGTCAGGAAGTCATAAACCGGCACACCATCTTAAACTGGCAAACTATCTTAAACCGGCACACCATCTTAAACTGGCAGACCATCTTAAACCGGCAAACAGTGATAACTGGGTTGCCAAGGGTTATGATGCCCGAGACGTCATGAAGCCCATAAATAGAAGTCATAATAGTTAAGTTTTAAGTCCGAGTTGGACTCATGTAACCCGCCCCTTCAACATATATAAGGAGGGGCAGGGCTCCCCAAAGACGGGGAGGCAAGAAGAAACAATCTCTAGGGCTAGACACAACTAGTGGAGAGCCGGTTTACGGCGCCCCCCTCATGATCATAATGAGACCTAGCCACAAACAACATGTAGGGTTATTACCGGATGATGTTTGCCGGGGCCCGAAGCTGTCTAAATATTTGTCTTGCATGTTGCGTCTCTCGATTCCACTCAACCCCTCTCAAGCTACCACACAGATGCGTTGGCCTCACGACTAAGTCCTCACACTAAGGACATCTGACGTGTTAATTCCACGACACCGATGATGTGGTAATTACTGGTTTTGGCCACACTACCCTTGGCAACCCTGTCGCTTTATCAAAGCACAATGCCTAAGAGGAATTTACTGCTGTGGACAAAGGCAAGTGGAAGACTGATTTGTCAAGCTGTGCTCATCTCAATGCTCAGGAACTCCACTTTGGATATCTAAACCGCCTGTATACAAGTCGTGATTATGAGGCTGGTTTAGTCAACTTGATGAAGGAGCGCTATGAGGTGACTTCTATTCAAACATTTAAAAAATTTATCTTTGTGCTTTATATCAACTCCATTGTAGCCCCCAAGGGTCGGTTTATCTCTTCAAGATGAACCGGGACTTTTGATAAAAAAGACATAAACTGTGTAGCCCCCAAGGGACGGTTTATCTCTTCAAGATGAACCGGGGCTTTCTGTTGCAAAGCCTATCCTTGTTAAATTCCTTCACCTCTGACTTATCTGATCAATCAAGCATTAGCCCCCAAGTGCCAAGATTAATACCTATATTGAACCTTGGGACTTAAAATATCAGTTAAGAGGAAGCAATCCGCATTAGCCCCCAAGTGCCAAGTATATAACTTGTTATGTGCTTGGGACTTTTTGAGAAAATATCTGTCTTTTGCAGGCTGACTTGAGGAACAAAGATTCCCAAATCGTCGATCTTCACGAATATATCAAATCCCAGCAAGCAGAACCTTCCAAAGCCAAAGATGAATTAAAGGGCGCTTTAACTGCCATGGAGCAATTAAAGGATGGCTTCAAAAGCGAGCGGGCAGACTGGGAAATTGAGAGGGCCTCTTTGTTAAAACGGGCTGAGGATGCCGAAGCAGCTCTTAAACCGGTGGCGGAAGAGCTAACCGGTTTAAAAGGTCAAATCAATGCTATGACTGCTGCTATATTTGGTAAGTATTCTTTGTAAGAGCCTTTCATAATCATCTTTGAAACTGCCGGTTTAACAGCAAATTCTTAAACCATTGCAGGTAGTCGTGTTGCTCATTTGGGCTCAGACATGCGTAAAAAGTTGAAAGCAGCCTATACTTTGATAGAACAACTGTATACCGGTGCTCAACGAGTCATCTGCGCAGCCTCATACAATAAACCGCCACCATCTTTGATCAAAGATACATTGGCCAAATTATCTATGACACCTGCCTAGATAGAGGAGGTAAAGCGATCTGCTGCAAGGGCTGGCGCTCTATTAGCACTGACTCGGGCCAAAGCTTGGATAGCTGATCTTGATCCAGAAGATATCAGAAAGGGCTATCCTAGCCAACAAGAAGACGGGTCAGAATTTGATAGTGAAGCCCTCAAAGCCTTGACAAAAGAGATGTGCCCGCTTGCAAGCAGATTGGCCAAGGAAGTTGACTTGTATGTCCACCGGTCCAACTATGATGCAGACAACAAACGGGTTGATGCATCTGTGAAAGAAGTGCAGAGTCTTATCCCGCCAATCCCTAAGCACACTTATGCCCCTTACGTTGAACCATCCAATCTTATAAGCAACGAAGCTGTCTTCCAAGCTTTAACCGGGATTGATTGGGCCACCGTTGACTTCTAGCCACTGGGTGGGGAGGAGGAGGTTGAACTGACGCGAGATGATCCATCAACTTCACGTCAACCTGGTGATGAATCATAATCCGGCAGCCGGCTTTATTTCTGCAGATTGCGTTCTGGGTAACAAACAATTATTCTTTTGGGCATCAAAGCGCCTTGTAATAGGCTAGTTGAAATACTTTGATCTACTGCCATCGTGCACTACTACATGACACTGTGTAATCCGTCATGATTGTTGCTATGCTTGCTCATGTGCCTTAGTACTTTTAGAAAATCCTGCCTTCTGCATTGACAAACTTAAATGTGCCCTGGCGGTTTACCGCCGGCCGGGTTATGATACACAATACAGAACCAGAGTATTTTATAACCAAGGTTGTAAAGCAATGAAATATGAAATATATCATACCTGTGATATTGAATCACATCGTTGTTTTACCAACTTGCGTAGTAAGGGTGATAACCCAAATCTTGAGTTTTGATAACTCCCACCATGTTGTGCTGGTGCTTAATAAACCATGTCGGGTTATGATTAAACACCGGATGATCATCCTAGCGACTTATAGTCAATGCCAGACCGGGCTAAGAAAAATCGGTTCATAATTGATTATGTGCTAACAATTGAGAGTTGAAAGCTACGTCGGGTTAAGAAACATCGGGTTGATGTAATGACTTATAGTCAGGCCGGGTCAATGGACACCGGTTTAACTCAAAACCTTATCAAAGGAGAGAAAACTTTGCAAAAACAAAAATCAAAATAAAAATTTGTAGTCGAGGCGTCTCAAGGGCTGCCATGCCCAAATTCGAGGCTTTTCATGGGCTGCCAGGCCGCTGAGTTAAACCATTTGACAAAGCCTTTTAAGATGGGGCTCCAATTAACCAATCATCGTTTTAACTTTGACAAGTTCAGGGTCTGTATAAGATTGACTTGTCAAACCTTCGGCGGGTCATACCAGGATTACCTGGACAAGAGTGGCTTACTTGATGAAGGCAGGTTAACCCGGGGTTTTAGGTGAATACACCAGGCTTCCAAGCCGTGGCTTGATAGCCTATTACAAGGGTCCTTTCAAACTCTTTATTGCTATGCACAAAGAGCCCCCAAGTAACATTGTGAGCTGTGCTCAATGGGTACCTATGTTTGAGCTGTGCGTTGCAACATGCTCTCTTTGGTCCCTTGGGTGTGAAGCTCCCAAGCTATGTTGTGTCTTTTTAATCCGGTTTACTGGAAAACTCTGCTTTGTAAGCATGAGCCCCCAAGTAATCAAGGAAAAATATAAGACGAAAATGGCAGAGGCCCCGTTTTAGCAGGGATGCAAGTTTATTTATTGATCATAATATGTACATTGTCAAAAACATATACATAGTAGGAGCCTATGGCTTAGGTGTAGTAAGGCCGAAGATGAGCTATATTCCACGACCGGCGAGTCTCCTCCTCTGATTTGCGTGAGTCTTTGTGCTCTCGAACATCGATGAGGTAGTAGGACCCGTTGTTCAAATTCTTGCTGACCACAAAGGGTCCTTCCCAAGGTGGAGACAACTTATGCATGTCAGTCTGATCTTGGATAAGCCGGAGCACCAAGTCGCCTTCTTGAAAAGTCATGGTTTTAACCCGGTGGTTGTGATAACGCCATAGGTCTTGCTGATAAATCGCCGAGCGAGCTGCCGCAATATCCCGTTGTTCATTTAACAGGTCCAAGGCATCCTGGCGTGCTCTTTCATTATCCACTTGAACGTAAGCTGCCACTCGTGGCGAGTCATGACGTATATCACTTGGGAGGACTTCTGCTCCATAGACCATGAAGAAGGGCGTGTAACCCATAGACATATTGGGGGTGGTGTTAATACTCCACAGAACGGAAGGCAACTCCTCCGCCCAACAACTCGGCATCCGCTTCAAAGGGACCATGAGCCAGGGCTTGATACCCTTTAAGATTTCCTGATTAGCTCTCTCCGCTTGACCATTAGATTAGGGGTGGGCTATCGACGACACATCAAGCCGGATGTGCTCACGTTGACAGAACACTTCCATAGCTCCCTTGGAGAGATTCGTGCCATTATCTGTTATAATGCTGTATGGAAAACCAAACTGGAAGATCACCTTTTTCAGGAACTGAACCGTCGTGGCCGCATCACACTTGCCCACTGGCTCTGCCTCCGCCCACTTGGTGAATTTATCAACCGCCACCAAGAGGTGGGTCTTCTTATCCTTGGATCTCTTAAAAGGCCCAACCATATCCAGCCCCCAAGTTGCAAACGGCTAGGTAATTGGAATCATCCTCAATTCCTGAGCCGGAACATGAGCTCGACGTGCAAACTTATGACAGCCATCACACCTTCGGACCAGATCTTCCGCATCAACATGAGCTGTTAACCAGTAAAACCCGTACCGGAAAGCCTTAGCCACCAAGGATTTTGAACTGGCATGATGACCACAATCTCCTTCGTGGATTTCACGCAAGATCTCGCAGCCTTCTTCAGAAGAAACACAACGCTGAAACGCCCTTGAGATACTACAGTGGTGCAACTCGCCATTGACAATAGCCATGGACTTAGAGCGCCGGATTATCTGTCTGGCTAAAACTTCATCTTCTGGTAACTCGCCCTGGTTCATGTACGCCAGGTACGGCAACGTCCAATCAGGGATAGCATGAAGAACCGCCACCAATTGAGCCTCCGGATCAGGAATCGCTAGATCCTCTTGCGTTGGTACCTTAACCGACGGATTATGCAAAACATCCAGAAAAACATTAGGCGGCACCGGTTTACGCTGGGAACCAAACCGGCTTAAAGCATCTGCCGCTTCATTTTTGCGTCGGTCAATGTGCTCGACTTGATAACCTTTGAAATGACCAGCAATGACATCCACCTCTCGCCAATAAGCTGCCATGAGTGGGTCCTTGGAGTCCCACGTACCGGATACTTGCTGAGCCACTAAATCGGAGTTACCAAAGCAATGTACCCGGATTAAATTCATCTCCTTAGCCATCCACAAACCATGGAGCAAAGCCTCATACTCAGCTGCATTGTTAGTACAGGGAAACATTAAGCGGAGAACATAACAAAATTTGTCACCTTGAGGGGAAGTAAGAACAACTCCAGACCCCGAGCCCTCCAATTGTCTGGATCCATCAAAGTGAATAGTCCAGTATGTGTTATCCGGTTTATCCTCAGATGCCTGTAACTCCGTCCAGTCATTGATGAAGTCTATGAGCGCTTGGGACTTGATAGTAGTGCGAGGCATGTATTTCAATCCGTGAGGCCCAATCTCAATGGCCCACTTAGCAACCCGGCCAATTGCCTCCTTGTTTTGAATGATGTCCACCAATGGAGCAGAACTGACCACAGTGATGGGATGGCCTTGAAAGTATTGCTTGAGCTTCCGGCTTGCCATAAACACTCCATACACCGACTTCTGCCAATGGGGGTATCTCTGTTTGGACTCGATAAGCACCTGACTAATATAGTAAAATGGCCGTTGAACCGGATATTCCTTACCAGCCTCCTTGCGCTCCACCACAATAGCCACGGTGACAGCTCGGGCATTAGCAGCCACATATAACAGCAATGGTTCCTTATCAATGGGGGAAGCAAGGACGGGCGGCTCGGCCAACTGCTTCTTCAAATCCTCAAACGCCGCGTCAGCAGCATCACTCCAAACAAAATTGTCTATTTTCTTCATCATCTGATAAAGCGGGATCGCCTTCTCTCCCAACCGGATGATAAACCGGCTTAGCGCTGCAATCCGACCTGCCAGTCTTTGAACGTCATTGATACACACCGGTTTAGCTAGGGATGTGATAGCCTTGATTTTTTCCAGATTAGACTCAATGCCCCTGCTGGACACCAGAAAACCCAAGATTTTGCCAGCCGGTACACCAAAAACACACTTTGCCGGATTGAGCATCATTTTATAAACCCTCAGGTTATCAAAAGTTTCCTGAAAATCTGTTATGAGTGTCTCTGCTTTCCTGGATTTCACCATGATATCGTCCACATAAGCATGAACATTATGCCCAATCTGATTATGGATGCAATTCTGCACACACCGTTGATAAGTCGCCTGAGCACTCTTGAGCCCAAAAGGCATAGATACATAACAGAAGGCTCCAAAATGAGTTATAAAAGTTGTCTTCTCCTGGTCCTTAACTTCCATTTTGATATGATGGTATCCCGAATAAGCATCCAGGAAACTCAAACACTCACATCCCGCCGTAGCATCAATGATTTGATCAATACGAGGGAGGGCAAAGGGATCAGCTGGGCAAGCTTTGTTCAAATCTGTGTAATCCACACACATACGCCAAGTGTCGTTTTTCTTAAGTACCGACACCGGATTAGCCAACCACTCAGGGTGAAACACCTCCACAATAAACCCTGCCGCCAATAGTCGGGCTACCTCTTCACCAATGGCCTTGCGCCTCTCTTCATTAAAACGGCGAAGAAACTGTTTGATCGGTTTGAACTTCGGATCAATATTAAGAGTGTGCTCAGCGAGCTCCCTCAGTACACCTGGCATGTCAGACAGTTTCCATGCAAAAATGTCCCGGTTCTCACATATGAACTCGATGAGCGCGCTTTCCTATTTCAGATCCAAGTTGACGCTGATGCTGAACTGCTTGGATGAATCGCCAGGAACAAAATCAACCAATTTAGTCTCATCAGCCGATTTAAACTTCAACACCGGATCATGCTCTATAGTGGGCTTCTTCAGAGAAGTCATATTTGCCGGATCAACATTGTCCTTATAGAACTTCAACTCCTCCATTGTGCAAACCGACTCAGCATAAGCCGCATCACCTTCCTCGCACTCCAGAGCAATCTTGCGGCTACCCCACGATGGTCCCTTTATAACCCCGCATCTTGAGCTGCAGATAAACATAACACGGTCTAGCCATGAATTTAGCATAAACCGGCCGTCCAAACAGGGCATGGTATGGACTTCTGATCTTAACCACTTCAAAGGTTAATGTCTCGGACCTTGAATCATGACCGTCTCCAAAAACCACCTCCAGAGCTATCTTATCGACCGGGTAAGCTGATTTGCCAGGTACTACACCGTGAAAAATGGTGTTTGACGGTTTAAGATTCTTATTTGTTAACCCCATACGCCGGAAGGTTTCATAATACAAGATATTGATACTGCTCCTCCATCCATGAGCACTTTGGTGAAATTATAGCCCCCAACTTGCGATGCAAACACCAATGCTAGATGACCAGGATTATCAACCCGGGGCGGATGATCGTCCCGACTCCACACAATTGGCTGTTCAGGCCAGCGCAGATAATGGGGCACCGCCGGTTCAATAGAGTTTACTGCCCTTTTATGGAGCTTCTGATCGTGCTTGCACAGACTAGTAGTGAAGACATGATACCGTCCACCATTTAACTGCTTCGGGTTGCTCTAATAACCTGACTTCTGTTGTTGTTGATTCCCTTGTTGATTATAACCACCTTGGTTGCCCTGATTGCCTTGAGTGCCCTGTCCACCTTGGTTACCCTGAAAACCTGAACCGGAATTACCTCCACCATAACCCAGTCCGTGAAACCCGGGTCCTGATCCGCTGGACGGTCCATGATCATATCGGAAGAGGTCCGAATTCTTGAACTCTCGCATAATGAAGCAATCTTTCCATAAATGCGTAGCCGGTTTTTCTTGCGTCTCGTCCTTTTGGCAAGGCTGGTTCAACAGACGCTCCAGATTCATCCCTGATCCGCCACCCCGCGGGGGCGGTTTACCCTTACGGCGCTGATTATTTCCTTGAACATTGGTGTTAGCCACAAAATCAGAATTATTGTCTTCCTTGCGCTTACTGTTATTCCCATGGCTAGCCTGATTATGCTGTCCTTTTGTGCCGGCATTCTTCTTTCCCTTCTCCAGCTTCTCTTTGTGAGACTCGGGATCCTTGGTATTATCAGAATCGGCATACTTAACCAAAGCTGCCATGAGCGTTCCCATGTCATTGCAATGACGCTTGAGCCGTCCCAATTTCATCTTCAGCGACTTAAACCGACAATTGCCCTCCAATGTTATAATCGCCGAATCAGCTTTGATGCGGTCCGATGAATGCAGGATTTCCGAAACCCGGCGCACCCAATGAGTTGTTACTCATTTTCTCCTTGGACACAACCAGCCAGATCTACAATCGACATGGGTTCTTTGCACGTATCCTTGAAGTTTGCTATAAACCGGGCCTTCAACTCGTCCCGTGAACTGATCGAGTTAACAGGCAGACTTTAGCCAGGTGCGAGCCGTTCCGTCTAACATCATGGTGAAGTTTTTTGCACATGCCGCTTCATCCACATCCAGCATCTCCATTGCCATCTCATAACTTTCAACCCACGCCTCGGGGGGTTGATCGGTGGTGTAATTAGGCACCTTACATGGACCCTTGAAATCCTTGGGTAGCCGCACATTACGTATAGCTGGGGTGAGGCACGGCACTCCCCAAGAGCTAAAAGCCAATCCATGTTCAACTGATGCCGCTGGTTGAACCGGAGCGGGTTGATGATTTGGGTACTGTGCCGCCAACTGCGCCGCTAACTCTGCCTCTCGTTGTGCCCTGCCATTGTTTACCACAGCCTGAGCATTCATACCACCGCGCGCCGGATTAGGCCCTCTAGGGGTGTCACGGTGCCGCGCACTGCTTGACCCAGCCGGTTCGTCCATGTGCCTGCTGTAACTCTTGCTCGGGCGGGGGGTTGAATGTATTCTGTCTCGGCTGTATGAATAAGCCTGCTGCTGCACAATAGCGGTATGAAGAAGATCCCTGGCCCGTCGCGTCTCAACCGCCGCCAGTGAGTCGCCCTCCATCGGAATAGCTGCCAAGCGAGACGCCACAGCAATCATGTTATCCAAAGGGCTAGAGAAATGACCCGGCAGCGTCGGTACATATTGCGGCGGGTTATCTGTCCGTCGAGGCGGGTCCGTCACCCATGGCAGGCCCGGCACTGTCCCGGGTGCCTCGGTCCAGTTTACTACTGCCGGATTACTTGGCTTGGCTCCTGGCGTATTGAAGAGATTCATTCCTTCGTAAACCGGTGGCAGACAAGACCGGTACTTCCTCCGCAGTACTTCGTTTGACGCGTTCTGATCCAACATAAGCTGGTAATTCTGCGCTAGGATCTGCTGTGACTGAGCATCTAAGGCGGCCCGCTCTTCAGTCATCCTGGCTTCCTCAGCCGCCAAGTCCTCCTTGGCCTGAGTTATCTGATCTTTTAGCCTTGTAACCTCCGTGTTATGCTGATCCTGGGTCTCCGGGGTGACTGCCGTGGTCAACAACATCGTCCAAGTATCCAACAAACTGGAAAGAACTTGAGCCGGCCGGCACACAGGGCCTCCTGCACCGGCTGCCGATCCGGAGATTACTGCTGCTGCAGATGAAGACTGCAATGTGGGCTGCATACCGGCCATAAAGATCGCAACCCGTTTTGGCGGTTCAAAGGGGTCCGGAATACTGTCGCCAACGGAACAGCCCCCAATCCGGCCGTCTTGCAATTGGTACAGTGACTCGGTTTCACCAGTGGAAGATTCGCCATCTGAGTAGATGGACGTCTCACCGTCGTAGACTGGTTCAGATCCCGCACCATGGATGAATCCTACGAATGCATGCTTCATGGCAGGTTGAACCCGGGTAGGACTCGCACGCTGAGCCGTCTCGACGAGGTCAGTTGAGATGTCTAGCTCAGGGCTCAGTTCGCCGATCTTGCCGATGAAAATGTGAATTCCGCCAAAGGGGACCCGATACCCGTACTCAATTGAGCCGGCCTCGGGGCCCCATCCTGCGTCGTCGATGTAGAGCTTGCCGCGACGACTCTTGGTCATCCGGCCAACCGCGTATGAGTCCTTCAAAGTTGCCCTTTAAGAACTCGAAACCATCGTGCGATAGCCCCACGGTGGGCGCCAACTGTCGTGGAATTAACATGTCAGATGTCCTAGTAAAAGGACTTTGTCGTGGAGCCATCGCAACGAGATTTGTGGTGAAGGTAAAATCCTACAATCCAGTTGTGGTGGAATTGATTGGGTCTCGATGAGCAGGGAGCGAATCCGCTTTACCTATCACTCGAGTTGTTATTTTCTTGTCCCTGAACCACCGCCGGGTCGTCCCTTTATATAAATAGGTTGACGCCCCGCGGTTTACAGAACACCGAGGTCGGCTCATACAAGTGTCCAGCTCAGTTTCTACCTTTCCTAACTTACAACACAAGTTTACACATCTCATGCCGGTTTACACTTATGGGCTCTAAATCGCCTTTGGGCTCTGGGCCTCTAAGCTTCAATGATTGAGCGCCATACTCCTTGTCTTCGTGGGCTTCAATACGGATGAGCGTAAACCGACCCCTCCTGGGCGGTTTACACTTAGTAGTTATATTCCCAACAACGGTGGAGATGAACAGTATACCATGGAGTCCTGTTTTTCAGTACACCACACCCCTCCCGATGAACAGGACCCCTGTTTCGACCGTAGTTCTCCAACACAAGTCTGTTTCCTCTGTTTTGCGGTACGCCACACCCCTCCCGATCAACAGGACCCCGTTTCGACCGTACGAGGTCCAGCAGAAGTCTGTTTCCTCCATTTTGCGGTACGCCCGACCCCTCCTGATGAACATGATCCTGTTTCGACCATGGCCGGTCGAACACAAGGTCGTTTCCTCCGTTCTACGGTACGCCAGGCCTCGTTTCCATCGGCTGTTCCGTCCAAGCCAGTTGGCTCCCACGCGTTCCGTTGCCTCTCGATGAACACGACGCATTTCGTTGCCTCCCCATGAACACGACGATGATGCAGTTTCTCTGTTCCGACCCAGCTATGTACACGAGCCCTAGCCGTACGTATGCGTGAGTAGGCATTCGAGACCCCGCCCGTATGTACGTACATGGCCATATTTTCTTTCTTGCACACTGGCCGCCGTACGTACGTGTACATGCTACGTGCGCACCACTACTACGACACGTGCACGCCTCTACATCGACCAGTATGTACGTACATGTTTGTGACCAGAATGACAATGCTACATACGCTTCGACAAGGTGGGTCCCGACTGTCAGGCACTTCCTTGCGTGCAAAGATGTAGCTGGTGGGTCCCAACAGTCAGGGGGCGAATCATGTTTTTGCCCGGATGCACTTCCTTGCGTGCGAAGATGTAGCTGGTGGGTCCCAGCAGTCAGGGGGAAACTTCTTTTCACGAAATACGGTGGCCCGTCCGGTGGGTCCCTGCTGTCAGGTGGAGGAATCATTATTTTTCGTGTAATAAGGAGGCACTTCCTTGCTGCGCCCGTGGACCTAGCTGTCAGCCTCGCCATGTACAGTACTCTTCCGGTGGAAGTCGCTCCTTGACCACATTGACCATGTCGCGTTTCGTTGCATGCATGCGTCCATGGGCGTGGTGCGTCCCCGCTGTCAGCCTCTCACGTACAGTCATCTTCCGATGACTCTCGGTTGTTGACCACGTTGACCACACCATGCCGAGCGCACCAAGGCTAGTGGACGACGGCGAGGCCCCAGACTGGAACGACCCAGAGATGGGGAAGACACGGCAGTGGAGTCATAGATGGAGAGGAGTGGGAAACTTGACTGGTTTGGGTGCGCGGCAGCACAGCCGTGGTGCTGCCCATGGGAGACAGGAGCAAGAACAGAGGTTGAAGAAGGAGCATGGCTGTTGGATTAACACCCAATGGTCCAGCAACTAGAATCATTTGTTGATTAAGTTGAAAAGCCCTGCGTACACGTCCGCTTAGTAGGCCCACAAGTCAGCCACCAAATCTGATGGGTCCCAGCTGTCAACGGGAGGAATAATTTTTTTCGCATAACAAGGAGGCACTTCCTTCCGTGCAAAGATGCAACTGGTGGGTCCCAGGTGTCAGGGGGAGGAAACATTTTTTCATCTTAACAAGGAGGAACTTTCCTTGCGTGTGACCATGGACCTCGTGGGTCCCAGCCATCAGGCTCTCCACGTATAGTCCTCTTCCGATGACTCTCATTTGTTGACCATGTTACACCGAGCACAGCAAGGCGGTGGACGACGGCGAGGCCCCGGATGGGAACGACTCGGAGATGGGAAGACGCAGTAGTGGAGTCGCAGATTGAGAGGAGGAGAAGGGTTATAACTGGTTCTGGTGCAGCGTGGGGCTGCAGTCAGTGGAGAATAACAGGAGGTGTGGAGGGGTGGAGGGATAGCGTGGCCGGCGGTGGGGTAGCACTTCGCAGCGATGCCTGCTAAGCAAAGCCGCTAGCCTCCGGAGGCCGGACCAAGTGGTCCTAACGATGCTGGAGGAAGAAGATGAGAGATTGAAGGTGCATGCCGGCCGTTGGATATAAATCCAATGGCTGTGGATGTCATAATCATTTGTTGACCAAGTTGACAACGCCCTGTGTAGGCTTCGACCTATTGCCCCACATGTCAGCCTGCAAAAATGTGGCATATATTTGACCCATGTTTTCTAGAATGTACAATCCATTTGCTGGGCTGGGTGGACAAATAATTTCGCGTCAACGCGGCCCATTTATATTTTCTAAGAAATCCCAGCCCATTTGCACTTCCTTGAAATACATGCATTTGCTGGGCTCGTTATATATATAATGTTATGTTAGAAGGAGCAATTAATATCAAAAGATAAACCGGAGAGGCACATTTTTTATATATAAAATTAACAAACTAGCGAGTTATTGCTCAAAATAAAAATGAGCGCGTTATTATTACATTGGTCCTTAAAATCTTCACAAGCTTTTGTACGCAATCACCAGGATTTTCCTTGCCTGTGAGTCAAAAACAACCAGGATTTTCCTTGCCAACATTTGTCAAACATTTACTTTTATAAGTTAATAACACGTGGGATGTTTTTATAATGTATATATAAGTCTCTATAAAATATACGATAATAGTAATAATATAAATATATATAATGTGGTTAGAAGGGAAAACATAAATTGGACACAGCGTTATTATTCTTATATATAGATAAATAGAACAGAGATCTGCGTTTTATTAAAAAATACATTGGGTTGCCGATCTTTAAGAAAAAACCCATAGGCTGGTATGGACCTTAGAAAATAAGTTGAAACCACTATCTTCGTATGTCGTGGGCCTACGCATGTTAAAATACAAAACCTAGGCCTAGCAGATACTTGTTTGCCTTCTGGAAAAAAATGATACCATCTAGATCCCTGAGCGAACTGGATTAAAGAGGGGGTCGACGGCATGAGTGAAGAAGCACATCAGGAGCGATTTTTTTTCTTCAGTGGATGGCTCTCAATGGCCTTTTTTACTTGCCTCTGCACCATACAACTTGTATTTTTAGCCTCCCAGTCCGTGGTGGACCAGCAACCCATTTGCTGGGCGAGCCAACCTACAGAAACCAGCACTCGATTTTTCATCAAGCCCCAAAAACAACGCATTAATATGTTTGTTTTGAGACCGAAAACATTACGGCAGGGGTTGAGCGGGGGAGGGGGAAGACAGAGCAAAAAGATTAAAAAGAATTGATGCTCTGTTGCTACACTAACAAAGCAGGTGCAATTCTTCTTGGGAAGAAGGTGTGTCGTTGACACCCACACCTCACATATCCCACAGTAGGCATACTAACAAGTTCACACACAAGTACAACAGAAAAGGTAAACATTCATATCAAACTCAGGTTCACAGGACACGTTCATATTCATAGCCAACATTCACAATCAACAACTCAAAAGATTCATATATACAGAAGTTCAGCATGTCTATGCATCCAAATGATTGATAGATCACACGACAATATTCATAGATAATTCACAAAAAGATTCAGATATACACATGTTCAGTATGTTTATGCATCCAAATGATTGAGATCACAACCAGTATGATCCATGGACGAACTTTAATTACCTAGAGGACAGACTGGTAAATGGTGTTCAGTTGGAGGTACTTCTTGCTAAAATTAATGCTTGTACGAGTAAACTTTCAAGTACATAAGAGGCAGCATAGACAATATGAACTCTGCTTGTAGGTTTATCCTCAAATAATGGCCTCATGCCGAGGGAGGTTTGAGAAACTTGGCCACTACTTTCATCAAACTAGTTTACTGGCTCATCTTGGTCCTGTAGCTCGTCAAAATTCTACATTGCAGACAAGAAAGGAGGCGGTTGAGAAAATGAACCACCCAAATTTTTTGTGCAGTTCAACTAAAATGGAGCATCCCTGGCATGCAGACTGATTAAGTGCCAAATGAATATACGCGTCAACCAACTTGTCTGGAATCTTTAGACTCCATGCCATACAGTTCGCTACCATATCTACCGATAACCAAAAGGCACAAGTTGGGACCAAAGACTGGACTGTGTTTTTCTGGGCTATGCGCCAAGCAATATTTTTGGCGTTCACTCTCCTAATACTTGGAGTTTGACAATTGGTTTACGCCGGTTGATACTCGAATGAATGTAGGCACTTCTTCTTGTCAACATTGATGCTTGTCTGAGTGAACATTGGAGTACATAACAGCAGCATAAATATCTGTCCATCTGATCTTTTTGTTGAGTTCTACTAAAATCACCCAATGCAATGATTTGCTTGTGAGTTCAGGCCCCAAGTTACTCCTTTATAAAATCGGCAAACAGTAGCACAATACCAAGTTACCAATACATGACAAGCACAATAATCAGGATAAAGACCAGTACCAACCTGCGTGAGGTAGCATATTAATTACTATTTCCTTTGACTGGAAGCCGAGATAAGCGAAGCGACTGACAGCAAAGGAAGCAGGCCCGGATTAGCGATTGACAGCAAAGGACGGAAGCTGTCAAGGAAATGAGGCACCCAAAGTTTTTGTGCAGTTCCACCAAAATCGAGCATCCCTGTTGGCACATATATTGAGAGAGTGAGATTATTATAATAGTGGGACTAGTTAATGAAACATACACTAACAAATAGAAGCACCCTCATTGTCTTAATGGGTAAAGTTAGCAACATAGTAGTCTTGCTTAAAGAAAGGTATTAGTTTATTTAATCAGTGCCAATTAGCTCAACACTCAAAGCATTGCCATGTATCATAGGTTGCAAAACTTTAACGTGCAAAGATAAAGGAGTTTCTCATGACAGTAGCATGATACAAATAGAGATGACAACAAACTAATATGAATGAAGGCCTAAGGCCCGTACCAACCTAAGGAAAAAATCTTATTCATGTAGTCCCATAAGAGATGATAAGCACTCACTGGAATCACTCAATAGTATATATTTTGGTGCACTTCAAATGTATGGTTGAAATCACTCTTGTTTACCAGTGCTGAGATTATATCGAAAGATTATCAAGAACTTCCAGCAGAGTTAAAGCACTAGCTGGGATACAGTTCATTGTATTGTCTTGTGTAGTTCCACTAAAATGTATGATTGGCACAACATGATCCCTGTTTGCACAAGTAGGAACAAGGTGAAACCTTCATTAGCTTAGTGAGAAAGGTTAGAAAGACATTAGCATATTACTCTAACAGTAGCATCAAATTCATGATGGACAATACACAAAACATTGCCTCACTGAACCAATGGCAATAAATTGACATGGAAAACAATAGCACTATTATGTCATGACACTAATAATATTCCCTCCCTGCTCCACCACATGATTCACCTCCATAGACAAATATACGCACGTACATGATTCAACATAGGGTTCTACTAAAGATTTGTTTAACTCCGTCAGGAAAATTAGGCAGCAATAAATTAGTGGTACTTAAGTACTCCTAATTAACTATGTGACCTTGCAGAAGTGGAAGGGCTCCCTGGAGGATCGTCTCACATGTAAGGTAGTTGTTGCCAGAGCCCTTGAATGGCCTCGACTGAGGCCTCTAGCTTCAGCAAGATCACCTTGGCACTGTTTCTTCTTCTTCCTCTTCCTCTTCATGCTCTGTTTCTCTTTATCCTCACCAGTTGGTGAAACCAAGTATATGATTGACCTTCCATTTCAGATTGGTTTTGTCAGTGAGGGATTACAAGTGTACTAGTAAAAAATAGCATAATTTTCTCATGGCAGTCACAAAATAGAGATGAACACATGCATTAAATATCATTCTTACCTAAAGGAAGGTTATGGTGCCAATATGGATGATAAGGATTAGAACACAGATCTCCCTTCGTACAGTTCCACTGAAATGAACCAACTGTTCCATACTGACATTCCAGTTAAACAACACAAAAGTCACTTCTTTTCAGAAGTGTTTTGTGCAGTGCACCAAAAGGTCACAACAGCAACCAGGTGAAATGGATATCCCTGTTTGCACAAAAAGCTACAGAGGAAACAATCAGAGTCTCAAACAATTAAAGGCAAATATATTTGGCTAAACTTGTCATGGCTTATAACAGTGGCATGGCTTCATTTTACCATGGGCGTTAGATTAAGAACAGCTAAATATTTGGTATAAGGGCATGGGACAGTGGGTGCACCAGCAGTCCAGCACCATGTACCTAAACAGGAGCATAAAGTGGTGATTCATAGTTTGTTGCCCCGAGAAACAAACATCCAAGAAACATATCTGGGTTGGTCCCATTTTTGTTCACTCTAGCCACCTACTCCTATGTGTGGATAGCAAATCTAGTCCTGATCATACCACTGTGTACATCGTTACCCCTATATTTCCCTTTTCGACCAAGAGACCGGTTGGATGACCAGTCTGTACTACTTTCACCCCCTTTCCTTCATGTTTGTACCAAGTCTGATGTACATACTAAATTCCCCCACCCCCACTTTATTTCTTGTGTGAACCAAGTACAAGGTTCGACTCCATGAAGTAGCTTTACCTCTGACAATAGAACAAGAAAAATAGGTGACGTTGGACCATCCGATCGAGAGGGGCTGAGAGGTAGAAAATGATGCACATGCAACGACGTAGCAAGCTGGGGAAGTAGAGCTAAGGCGGTTTCGAAGGAAGATATACCTGAGGGTCATCGGGATGTGGATAAGTGGGCAGTGGGAGGCCGGATCCGCCCACACTAGGGCAACAACAAAGGGATCGGAGGACCTCCCGCGCTGGCGCTGGGCCAGAGATAACGGTGCGGCCGGCAGTGGGTCTCCTCCCCCGCTATCAATGACGACCTAAATGCTGCCCCTCCTCCCCTTCACCGGCGGAGGGGGATACGTCCGGATCTGTAACCAGTGGTGAGGATAGAAAGATAGTGTTACCACCGCTATCTTGTTTAGATCTGGAGAGATGAGAGTGTGTGAATAGAGCAACCCTAGCAAGAAAGCGCGGAGGCTCCGACCTATATATACATAGTGGGGTAGTTTTCCATTTTCACTCTATCAAAACAATCGTCTAAAATTCTGTACTACGTGCCAGGTCGCCGTTTTTTTAGTTGTTGATTGTTTTTTGAGATAGCTACCCACTTATTCCAAGTGGTGTTAAAGTGTGCCAGGTCGCACTTTGTATCGTTCAAGTCTGGTACAAGTCCCTCCATTAAATGAACAACCACCCCGTCGTAAAAATTGTGAACAAGCCCATGACTAAAATTATCGGAAACGTGGGTTGCCCCAACATGCATTATTATTTATATTTTCTACTCCCTCCGTTCCTAAATATATTTTTATTGGCGACACCTAAGAGAAGAATTTTTTTATTAACAGTGAACCCGCATGTCATAGACACAAAAAGTGTGGCAAGATTCCCTTAGGCAAACCAAAGTGTGTCTAACAATTTGAGCAACTCAAGTTAGGCAAGTGTGGCAAGTGTGGGAAAAATAATGTGGCAACATAAGACAAACATAGTCACAATCCAAACAACCCCATAATTTTTTGTGACATGCATGAACATTTGGTTAGTTAAATTTATAGTAAAAATTTAGCAAGGTGCATCAAATCAACACATGCAAGTATCAAAAGGAAAGTCACGGCATGCATGCATGCGTTTTACTCCCTCCATTTCCAAATATGTCTTTTTAGAGATTGCAACAAGTGACTACATACGAAGCAAAATGAGTGATCTACACTCTAAAATACGCCCACATACATCTGTATGTTGTAGTCCATTTGAAATGTCTCAAAAGACTTATATCGAGTGCAGTGCTTTGATGTGTTGCGTAATTAATGCATCAGTAAATGTAAATTATTTATCAATTGCAGTGCTTTGATGTGTCGCGTCAACTTGTACAAGACTGATAAGTTTGATTACTACAATGCCCTCTCCCTTGCGGACTAAGCTCCGGTGCCTTAACTGCACATGCCTTTGGCTGCATGACAGGTGGGCCATCCACCTGTTGGGCCCACCTGTCATAGAAACAAAGGCAGGAGCAGTAAGTCAATGAAGCTGTGTCCCTCCCTCACGCATGAGTGTGGTGGCTAGCAGGAATAGTAGAAGCTTTCTCTACACGCTATCCCTCCCGCACGAGGTGGACGGACATGCAACAGTGGATTTGATACTGTAGAAGTAGTAGTAACATCGTTGTTCATCTTCTCGAAGAGGCGAAGAGCCAAGCGCAACCTGAACGTGGCAGTTGTGAATGCTCGCATGGCAGTCTTTGTGTAGGGGTGGGGCGTGGTGCGGTGCCTTGGAGCACGCATATAGCCAGGCTCTTGCATGAGAAAAAATTGCTATTTGAGCCCACTATTGTAGTACTAGTACTTCCTAGCATAGCCTTGTAAATTGAAAAGGAGTATTTGCCTTTATAAAGATTTGAACAAGTGACTAGACTACACCGTGTGCAGTACTCCCTCCCTTCCGGTTTATAGGGCTCAAATCTCAAATCTCATCAACCAAGGCATTTTTTGATTGGAGGAATGTATCTCATACTTTACAAAACTACTCTAATTAAACTCATGCATTAATTACGTAGTTCTCTCGTTTTCCTCTCCGCTCACAGTGCACAATATTGAGCACTCCTATATGACTAGTCGCTCTATCTACATGCTGGACAGCAAAGCATCCGGGCCCACGTGCGATCCACCAAATCACAGCGAGGTGCTACAGTCGAGACTCACCGGTCACCCTGGTGTGGCCGTCATGACCCGTCATATCACAAACCCACACCTTTACCAGCAGTGGTAAAGTGGCCTCGAAGTTGGACTGGACGAAGCAACCATCATTTCACTGGAATGCTCGTTGAAGCCCTTTCTCCCCTTTCTTGAAGAAAACCTCACTCCAGGCTACTCACTTCTGTCATTTTTCTTCTGTATCGATGAAGGAAAGGTGGGCGAATGAGTGATGCTGCTATATTTTCATTCCAAGAATCTTCTTTTTGCAAAGCACCGACCGATTCTCACAGCCTATTCTTTTCCCGTTTTCATTGCGATTGTGGTTTCCTTTCAATTGCTTTTTGTTTGTCAGTACATTGATGGATCCTGGAGCACTAGGCAAAGAGTTGCCTGCGGACAACCCACTGGAGACAACAATCTCCAGGAAGCGAGCATCGACCAACGAGTTGACCATGCTGGCGGGCAAACCCATGGAGACGAAGAACTCCAAGAAACAAGCACTGGCCAAAGAGTTGACGATGTTGGCGGACGAACTCCTCAAAGAAAGTTGGAAGAATAGCAAGGACCCCACCGTGCCTACCCTAGAAACTCTAATGGCCACCTATGCAACGCTCAAGGCCAAGTTTGAGGAGATAGTCGCCGTTGAGAAGCAGTATTCCCATGGCAAGGTGATGGTCCCCATCGAGGACGAGGAGATGGCCCCCGGAGGGATGTTATCCCCCGGTGATCTCCACATGGTAAAAAATAATGGCTAACCATAGTTGTGGTTTTTGATTATTTGCAATGTGCTTGCTAATATGTTAGGGTTGTGCAGGTGCCGGTGGACATCCTTGATGATTCGGATGTCGCGGCCCGTCCTGTGGACAACGCCCCAGAGATCGTTTTTGTAACCCCCACGATGCGGCTATATCTCCCACGTGTCGAGGCACGACTTAGAGGCATAACCGCATTGTGGTTTTGTCGCAAAAAGGGTCATCTTCACACAATCCCATGTAATGAACAAGAATGGGATAAAGAGAGTTGGCTTACAATCACCACTTCACACAATACTTAAATAATTCATACATCATCCAAAATACACACATAGACCGACTACGGTCAAATCCAAATGAAAAGAAGATAACCCCAAATGCTAGATCCCCGATCGTCCCAACTGGGCTCCACTACTGATCATCAGGAAACGAAACATAGTAACGACCAAGGTCCTCGTCGAACTCCCACTTGAGTTCGGTAGCATCACCTTCACTGGTATCATCAGCACCTGCAACTGTTTTGGTAGTATCTGTGAGTCACGAGGACTCAACAATCTCAAAACCCGCAAGATCAAGACTATTTAAGCTTATGGGTAGGACAAGGTAATGTGGTGGAGTTGCAGCAAGCGCTAAGCAAATATGGTGGCTAACATATGCATACAAGAGTAAGATGAGAAGGTACGCAACGGTTGTGAAGCTAGAAGTGACCAAGGAGTGACCCAACCCATGTTCATTTCCCGGACTCCACCAAAAAGAGACCATCATGGCTACACACGCAGTTGATGCATTTTAATTAAGTCAAGTGTCAAGTTCTCTACAACCGGATATTAACAAATTCCCATCTGCCACATAACCGCGGGCATGGCTCTTGAAAGTTTATACCCTGCAGGGGTGTCCCAACTTAGCCCATCACAAGCTCTCACGATCAATGAAGGATATCCCTTCTCCCGGAAAGACCCGATCAGTCTCGGAATCCCTGTTACAAGACATTTCGACAATGGTAAAACAAGACCAGCAAGACCGCCCGATGTGCCGACAAATCCCTATAGGAGTCACACTTATCTCGTTCTCAGGGCACACCGGATGGGACAAGCTATGAGTAAAACCATCCCTCAAGTTTCCCCGAGGTGGCCCCACGGGCTGCCCGTTTCATACCAACACTCAGAGGAGCACTGGCCCGGGGGGGGTTAAAATAAAGATGACCCTCGGGTTTGCAGAACCCAAGGGAAAAGGCTTAGGTTGTTAGGCGAATGTAAAACCAAGGTTGGGCCTTGCTAGAAGAGTTTTATTCAAAGCAAACTGTCAAGGGGGTCCCATAACCCCAACCATGTAAGGAACGCAAAATCAAGGAACATAACACTGGTATGACGGAAACTAGGGCGGCAAGAGTGGAACAAAACACCAGGCATAAGGCCAAGCCTCTCACCCTTTACCAAGTATGTAGATGAATTAATTAAAATAAGAGATATTGTGATATGCCAAATAATCATGTTCCAACATGGAGCAGTCTTCGACTTCACATGCAACACACAACGCTATAAGAAGGGCTAAGCAAAAGCGATAACTTAGACAAACAACGGTTTTCTAGGAAGGTGGGTTAGAGGCTTGAAATGGCAATAAGGGAAGGTAGCGCGACATAGCTATAGAGCGAACAACTAGCAAGCAAAGATAGAAGTGATGTCGAGGGTAATGGTCATCTTGCCTGAAATCCCGCTAGGAAGAAGACCGAATCCATGAAGTAGACGAACCAACGTAGTCGAACGAATCCTCACAGTCGTAACATTACCAGAACTATCAAGAAGAAGCAACACCAGAAAGAAACAAACAACATGGTAAACCAACAAGCATAAACATGGCATGATGCACAATCAAGTATGATGCATGTCCATTTAATGAGGCATGGCATGGCAAAGTTCACTAACAATACTACAAGTTAAGTGGAGCTCAATATGCAACGAGTTTCATATTGACGAAACACCACATTCGAATTATTTAGTTCTCTCTCGTTTATGTACCCAACAATATTAAATGTAATTAAACATGGCAAGGGGTGAAGCATAAAGAAACTATCTATTTAGGCAAGTTTAAATGAGGTCGGAAATAACAAACAACAATTCGGAAGATCCCCATATGTCATTTAGCAATTTTAATGCGAGCAAAAAATTTTAAGCATTTAAATGTTGTTATCATGATGCAGATGACATATGCAAGTTATATGTAATTTTTAAGAAAATGTCGACATGAGCATGTAATGAAGCATTTGTCATCATGGCAGAAACGTAAGGGGTGCCACGGCAACGACAACAGAAATGGTGGCACAGCAACATTCCAATGATCCAACAACTCATTGAGATACCAGTGCAAAAGACCAAGTGTGCAGAGGTGCGGAACATGCTAGAGATGGTGGGGTGATCGTGGTTACTGGGTTCCCACGGGTCGACAGCATGGCAAATGAGGAGGAACGTGCAAGCGACAACTCGGACACGGTTGCAAACACGGGCATCCCACACATCACTCATGCATTCGTTCACGGGAGGTCATCTCTGGGTTATACCTTTGAAGCGTGCGTTTTCAGAGCGGATCGGGTTCGATGAAGTGTAGGGGAAGTAGACGTTCTCGGGACGGTCATAGTGGTACATGGCGATGGTAGTGGAAGTAGTGGTTCACGTTTCACAATCGTACACACCCTATAGATGTTCTGGTCTTCGGTAGAGGTACTTGACGCAATCCACGCAAACAGTGCTTGTTCGGGCATCGGTCTAGACGAAGGTGTACTTGGAGAATCCGCGTAGTCGTTTATGTTGCAGTCGGACTTGACAAAACACCGGCTATAGAGGTACACGACTCATAGACATCCGGGGTCATGGTAGAGGTACTTGACGTCCACGGAAGTTAGCAGTGGAGGGCACGTGTCTCAGGCCCTGTGTCCTGATCTTTAGGAGGTCAGCGGTGACTGCAGGTGCATGGGGAGGCTACATCGGGGCCCAAGGCATGCAGGCGGGCAACGGCAACAGAGCAACAGAGATGACAATAGTGCCATCGGAGATACCAGGAGGTGGAGCTCAAGCAGAGGAGGCTCGGGGTGGCGGAAAAGAGCAAGGCAGGGCCGGTAGTGAGTCGATGCGGGGTAGAGCGATGCGGTGACAATAGGATCTTGGCAGCGGGTACTTGGCCGAGCGAGGGCGCATGGGAACCTGCCAGAACTGAGGCTAGGGCGGCGGCTTGGGGAGGCGGACGAGCTCCAGGACGGGCACGTGGAGCAGAGCAGTAGCGATGCGGGTCCCGCGCAAGAGATGGGGTCGTGGTCGCGGCATAGATGGAAGCAGAGGGCGACGTGAGGCAGGGGGCGCCAGAGTTGGCCTCCAGTGGTGGCGTGGGAGGCCAGGAACGGTGTCCTGGTGAGGCAACGAAGCAGAGAAGGGCCGATGAGGGGGCGCAACGGACCTCAGCAGGCATGCTCCAGCGGAGATGCTTGAGCGGGGCGGACGCGAAGGAGAGGAAGGAGCGATCGTCGACCTGCTGGGCTCCAGTGGCGCGGGTCAACGAGGACGAGGTGGAGGTGCAGGATGAGGGAGCAAGTGAGAGGAGGGAGGAGCATGGGAATCTCCTCTCCCTGGTGCAATGCGTGTGTGCGTGTGGAAAATATATGGTTAGGCCCAAGAGGCCTGGCTGGGCTCTCTCTCTCTCTCCCTCATATTGTTTAATAGAAAAGAATTAGAGAGAAGAAAAGAAGGAGAGGGTTAGGGAAAGAATTTGCTCACGCGGATAATATTCCCGGACTCATAAAAAATGAGCTTGATACAAGAAAAATAGAAAATGAGCATGGGCATGAAGTTGAATTCAAACTCATTTGAATTTAATCGAAATGGGTTTGAACTAGGACTAGGTTTTGAAGTGTCCAAAAATGTGAAGGATTTTTTGCAGGAACCTTGATAAGAGAGATAAGGAATTGTTGGCAAGGTTAGAAAGCCAAAACTTGAGGAAGTAAAGGCCAAGGGATTTAACATGCAAGTGTGTTGTGGTAAATTCCAAAACAATGGAATACTTATGTTGCTCCCTAAATATTGAGAGGATATGTTATAAAGAGAAATCACCATATGAATTCCCTCGATTTGAATGGATCTAAGATCCACGTGATTTATTTATTTGAGTTTTAAAAAGGGGTGCATGATGACATGATGCAATGCACATGACGAAAAGATGAATGCAACGAACAAAACAAGTCACACGACGAATCTCGGAATACAAGGAATGCATCTGGAGCGTCGGTCTAGGGGCGTTACAACTCTCCTCCACTTACAAGAGATCTCGCCCCGAGATCTAAGGATGGCACCGGAGAGAAATTGAAAGGGAAGAGGTAAAACAAAGTTACTTCTTTGACAAACGAGTGAAACCATGAACCTTGAAAGGTTGGACAACTTGAAAGAAATAATACAATGGAGATGAACAAGATTGAAAAGCTCTGTTAGAAAAGAGGAACAAGGAACATTATGAGAACCTTGTGGGTTGAAAGACATGAAACAAGGCCTTAATGAACCAAAAGAATATGAAACCACACGGTATAACGAGATTGCCAAGGAATAAGAATGGCATAATTTTGACAGCACTTCGGTTGAACATGGAATGAATAGAACAATAACTTGACAAGATGGGAAGATACTTGACGAGAGCAACAACACCATGACTCTAGAACAAAAGAACGAATGGAATAAAAAGAACGGAGAAGACAATAACATCTTCTACCTCAAATGAATTTGATATAGCATTCTCACAAAGAAGGATTGAACGGAGTTGTTGAAAAATCAACAACGAAAAGGGATAAGCTTGTTGTGGGCTTATGGAAAACAACTCAAAATTAGGTGAAATTATGCCGCCAACGAAAACAATGATAGATTGTGAACAACAAAGAGATGAAAAACTTCTTCACCGAGATGAGAAGGAGAAGATTGGATCATTGATAAGCACCACAAGTAGCTACATTTCTTAGGGAACGCTGTAGGTGAAATATAACCCAATATAACTCCAACAAAAAGATTGATTGGTTGAAAAGATCTCTTGAACAAAGAGAAAATGATGGATTTAAATATGTCACTCTTGAAAACTTGTGAATCATGAAACACAAAAGAAAATTATCAAGAGTGACACAACACTGCCTCAAAAGATGAGATAGAAAGAACTGCACTTCAGATGCAAGATGAAGAATGCTTGAACTCCTCAAAACAAAACATGTGTTGAGAACCATGTTTATCTTTGATCATAACTTCGAGAGAAATCTTGAAAAACGGTTGAAGAATGAATGGAATCCTTGACGAACCACCATGTAGAGCCTCCATGAAGAAATCCGGTAATAAAAGGATGATAGAAAGAAAGAGAAGTTGACAACACAAGGTGAAGCCTTGCAATGATTTAAATGGAGCTTCGCGATGATATAACCGAGAAAACTTGGAACTGCAGAAAAGGAAAAGATGAAACACTAGAACCGAGAATTACTTCATCAAGAACAAACTCCGAAGGAAGGGATTAAACACTTGGATGAAACAAGAATAAGAATTAGATTATGTGTATCCTTCATCAATTTAAATTGATGACAAGCAAGGATTTGGCATACTACTTATACTCATTGAAAAAGGATTGAAGAGAGATATTGCTCAACTTGGGAAAGTCTTAAATGAACCACCGGTAGGATTTGGGAAGAACGAATGAATTGATAAGTTAACAGAGGAAGAGAAATCATGAATGAACCACCGTAAGAATTGAAAACGATTGAGGAAAAGAGAACGAATCGCCGGGAAGAATTACAAAATGAACGAAGATACATGAGGGAATTTAGATGCAAGAGAACAAAGAGAAGACGAGCTGATTCGAAAATACTTGAACGATGCACCGGAAGAATTGGGAGATGAATGAAGAAACAACACCATAGGAGAATTTGTTAATGAGAACTGAAAGTTGAGAACGAACAAATATTCTGAGATGATGGCCCCGGAGAATCAAAATGAAAACACTCCTGAAATGCTTTGAATGGGTGAAAAGAATTCTCACAATCAAAAACAATTATGAGAGGATGGCATCAAGCTAAAACCATGAATCTTTGGAAGAACGGGTAAGGATATAAGAGGAACTCTTCTTCGGTCTTTAAAATCCGATAATGACAACGAGAAACACCACCATGATTTGTTGAGGCACTCCAGAATGAAGAATAGAAAGGTTGAACCAACGATGAAAGAATTTGAAAGATCTTGGAGAAAGACATATGACGGATGATAATTCATTCTTACGTCAACTTTGAAATAATTTGGGAATCGCTTCGGATAAATTAGAAGAGTCAGGTAAGATCCTTGGAAGAGACCTGTGGGTTAGGGCCCACTTAGAAGAAAGACCGTTGAAGTGATTTTTGAAGAGAGATTGCACCGGTTGAATTAAACGGCTTGAATGAGGTAACAACCTCGAAATAGCTTGAATGGATGCAGAGTGGAAACACGAATCTTCAGACATATGTTTAGCACTCTAGAACAATTGAGTAGAATCGAAGAATGATTAAGAGGTGCACCAGCATGAGAAAGCATTTGAAACGAGGAAAGGAATGTCATCAACACTTAAGGCTTGAATTTAATCCACCGAAGAAGAAACAAGAACGAAGGACGATGAACTTGAAACTATTACGCGTCTTCACGAGAGATCACCAGATTGAAACTTTGAAGGAAAAGAATGAAGAGGCTTCACCTCAATGAAACGGATAATTGATTAAGAAATCTATGCCCTTGAAGAAAAGGGTGGGACGGTGGGAAAAACAAAGGCAACTTGGGATGGATGGAACAAAGGCAACTTGCGAATGTTGAAATTGATCAGATCCACTTGAAGAGAAGCACGTCGGTTGGAAAAGAATTTTCATGACCATCTCAATCATGAGATGGTAAATGAAAACTATTAATCCCACACGAGGTTTGGGAATAAGCGATTGTCTGATAATGAGCAAGGAATATACGTCTTTCTACTAAAGAGGATCTACTAAACTCTTAATTCATTAGATCCTTGTTATCAATGACAACTAGGTATCATAAGTAAATGGATCCCAGTTGTTCAATCCTTTGATAACCAAGGTCATTCTTTGCTAAAGAGAAATGATCACTATGAGTCAGACTCAATAGAACTGGATCCATTACAGTAGCGAGAATTAGGATTCTTGATCCCACTCAATCTCTCTTTCAATTCGAGGATCCAGTTTAATTAGCCAGCCCCGCCTTTTCTATGCTCTTATTCCTGAGGCCTTATATTTAGCTTGGGTACCCCTTTAAAAAAATGGGGATTACCAAATTTTTAATGACTCTGAGGTTCAACCCAATCCATCTTTTCTTACTTTTTCCTTCTGATACTAAAAAAAGATTGAAAAGGATCAAATTTTGTCATATCATGAAGAAATTTATCCCTTTTAAGCTTTCCCCAGCCCCTTTTCATCAATGGACTCCTGACTTCTACGAAGGAGTGTGGTTCGTTCGACAAATTCCTACCTCTATATCTATCTCTAAGGTGTTTGGGTTTTGCAAAACTCCATAGACATGCAAAAGAGAAATGCTATCCCCACTCCGACCAAGATAGAACTTTTACCAAAAGTTTATTGTGATCAAGAACGATTAGCACTCCCATAGAAATATGAGAACACCACTTAGAAAGGGTATGGAATCAACACTTGACAATGAAGCAACTCGAATACCACAATCAAAACAAAACAAAGGATTTGGCTTGCAGAATAAGCCGGAACAAACATATGATAGACCCCATATCGTATCATGTGTCTCTTGGAAAGATATCCTACGAGATACTTGAATTCCCACCTACAAACTCCCGAAACTTTCTGGTTATGCAATCTGGTGTTTGGGATATAGGGGAAGCAATTTATCTCACCCAACTAAACAATCCCTACATCCAACTATATCCATTCGTCAACACATAACCAAGAAAACTCCGGAAATCGTGTACCTCAACCTTCGAAAAGAATCCGTTATACAAGCTATGGCAATACTCCCGAACTCCCGCCCTAGTACTGGGTGGTGTCGAGGTTATCTCACCACTGGCTACATAAAAGAGATTTTCAATGTCGGTGAACTTAGGTATTCCAGAACTGCAACGATAAAATTGTGACCACAACACCTCGGAGCTCAACTCCCCGGGACACTGCCACAACCCCTAAATGTCAGGAGGCACCAAGAACAATGTTCTCGTCACAAGAATATCAGAATGATCCCAAGATACCCACATGATCCTAAAAAAATTAGTGAAATTTGAGGAGACGAAACACAAAACATCTACGTCAGGAGGCCTAACCAGAGCGACGAAGGGACTGAGGAGTAAAAAGAACCCTACTCTTCGATATATATAATCCTAAGACTCAAAACATTTTTGTTCTAGACTCAACAATGTCAGTGATTCGATCCAGCAGGGGGGCTCCTAAGTCGGGGATGGCTCTGATTACCAACTTGTAACGCCCACGATGCGGCTATATCTCCCACGTGTCGAGGCACGACTTAGAGGCATAACGACATTGTGGTTTTGTCACAAGAAGGGTCGTCTTCACACAATCCCATGTAATGAACAATAATGGGATAAAGAGAGTTGGCTTACAATCGCCACTTCACACAATACTTAAATAATTCATACAACATCCAAAACACACACATAGACCGACTACAGGCAAATCCAAATGAAAAGAAGATAACCCCAAATGCTAAATCCCCGATCGTCCCAACTGGGCTCCACTACTGATCATCAGGAAATGAAACATAGTAACGACCAAGGTCCTCGTTGAACTCCCACTTGAGTTCAGTAGCATCACCTGCACTGGTATCATCGGCACCTGCAACTGTTTTGGTAGTGTCTGTGAGTCACGAGGACTTAGTAATCTCAATACCCACGAGATCAAGACTATTTAAGCTTGTGGGTAGGATAAGGTAATGTGGTGGGGTTATAGCAAGCGCTAAGCAAATATGGTAGCCAACATACGCATACAAGAGTAAGATGAGAAGCTACGAAACGGTCGTGAAGCTAGAAGTGATCAAGGAGTGACCCAACCCGTGTTCACTTCCCGGACTCCGTTGAAAAGAGGCCATCATTGGGTTCCCACGGGTCGACGGCATGGCAAATGAGGAGGAACGTGCAAGCGACAACTCAGACACGATGCAAACACGGGAATCTCATACATCACTCATGCATTCGTTCATGGGCGGTCGTCGCGGGGTTATACGTTCTAAGCGTGCGTTTTCAGAGCGGATCGGGTTCGATGCGGTGGAGGGGAAGTAGACGTTCCTGGGACGGTCGTAGTGGTACACGGCGACGGTAGTGGAAGTAGTGGTTCACATTTCGCAATCGTACAAACTCCATAGATGTTCGGGGTCTTCGGTAGAGGTACTTGATGTAATCCACACAAACGGTGCTTGTTCGGGCATCGGTCTTGACGAAGGTGTACTTGGCGAATCCTCGTACTTGTTTATGTCACAATCAGACTTGACGAAATGCACACCGGCTGTAGAGGTACACGAATCGTAGACATCCGGGGTCGTGGTAGAGGTACTTGAAGTCCATGGAAATTAGCAACGGAGGGCACGGGTCTCGGGCCCCGTGTCCTGATCTTTTCGAGGTCAGCGGTGACTGCAGGTGCATGGGCAGGCTACAGCGGGGACCAAGGCAAGCAGGCGGGCAACGACAACGGAGCAGCAGAGATGACATCAGTGCCATTGGAGATACCAGGAGGTGGAGCTTGAGCAAAGGAGACTCGGGGTGGCGGAAAAAGAGCAAGGCAGGGGCGGCAGTGAGTCGATGCAGGATGGAGCGATGCAGTGACAGCAGGATCTTGGCCGTGGGGACTTGGCTGGGCAAGAGCGCATGGGAACCCGCCAGAACTGAGGCTAGGGCGACGACTTGGGGAGGCGGACGAGCTCCAGGACGTGCGCGTGAGTAGAGCAGCAGCGATGCGGGTCTCGCGCGGGAGATGGGGTCATGGTCGCGGCATAGACGGAAGTAGAGAGCAATGCAAGGCAGGGGGCGCCGGAGTTGGCCTCCAATGGCGGCGCGGGAGGCCAGGTGTGGCGTCCTTGCGAGGCAACGGCATGGAGGAGGGCCGACGAGGGGGCGTGACAGAGCTCAGCAGGTGTGCTCCCGCGGAGATGCTTGAGCGGGGTGGACGCGAAGGACAGGAAGGAGCGGTCGTCGACCTGCTGGGCTCCGGTGGCATGGGTCAACGAGGACGAGGTGGAGGTTCGGGATGAGGGAGCGAGCGAGAGGAGGGAGGAGTATGGGGATCTCCTCTCCCTGGTGCGATGCATGTGTGCATGTGGCGGTGGCACGGGAACGAGAAGGGGAGATCGATGGTGAGGGTCCAGGCCTTGGGTTTAGGAAGGGTTTAGGTGGGTTGTGGGAATGGGTCGGTCTGGTTGGTTAGGACCAAGAGGCCTGGCTGGGCTCTCTCTCTCTCTCCCTCATATTATTTAGTAGAAAATAATTAGAGAGAAGAAAAGAAGGAGAGGGTTAGGGAAAGAATTTGCGCATGCGGATAATTTTCCCGGACTCATAAAAAATGAGCTTGATCCAAGAAAAATAGAAAGTGGGCATAGGCGTGAAGTTGAATTCAAACTCACTTGAATTTAATTCAAATGGGTTTGAACTAGGACTAGGTTTTGAAGTGTCCAAAAATGTTAAGGATTTTTTGGAGGAACCTCGATACGAGAGATAAGGAATTGTTGGCAAGGTTAGAAAGCCAAAACTTGTAGAAGTAAAGGCCAAGGGATTTAACATGCAAGTGTGTTGTGTTAAATTCCAAAACAATGGAATATTTATGTCGCTCCCTAAATATCGAGAGGATATGTTATAAAGCGAAATCACCATGTGAATTCCCTCGATTTAAATGGATCTATGATCCACATGATTTATTTATTTGAGTTTTAAAATGGGTGCATGACATGATGCAATGCACATGATGCAAAGATGAATGCAACAAATAAAAGAAATCACACGACGAATCTCGGAATACTAGGAAGGCATCTGGAGCGTCGGTCTTGGGGCGTTACAGTTTTTGATGTCACAGTCCGACCTGTTGGCATCGCCCCGGAGATCAATTCGGATGCCGCTGTCCATCCTGTTGACATCGCCCCAGAGATCGATTCCGATGTCGCAGTCAGTCCTGTGGACATCGCCCCAGAGATCGATTCCCATGCCGTTGTTCGTGCTGTGGTCATTGCCCGAGAGATCGATGACAAGAAATAGTCAGTCACGCTAGTCCTTCAGGGTAGATTGCATTGCCCTGTGTTTAATTACCAGAACGATGTGTGCTATCAAACCATCATAGGGCTAGTGCACTGTCTTGTGTGGGTAGTACTTGCTACTTTCGTTTGATAGTGAATCGTGCAAACCCTCTCCGAGTTATGGAAACATATGTGTCCTCACCAGCTTTTGATGTAATATATGGCAGGCTTAGATGTAAGTTTGAACTGTTTATCATATCAGCAGGGCTTGTTTGATGATTCTTGGTGTTAGTAGGCTAGCTATTGTGCGAGCTATAGTACTTGCAAAACACTCACTTAAGAGAAACATTGGGGCTGATGAGCTCGTGGTACGCTTATACTTATCCGTCATCGGCCGGCCAATAGCCCAAACTCCTAAAATTGTAGGCTTAGTCGACACGGATACATTCAGGACTCATTTGGTTCATAGGGTAGGAAAAACGTAGCAAAAGTACAGAGATGTACAACACAAAATCATAGCAGTACAGAGACGTACTCCCTCCGTTCCAAAATAGATGACCTAGGCGGGCTAGTTTGGCCTAGTGGGTTTCAGTGATATGACGTGGTACAGTGCTGTCCAGTCTTCATGTATGGTAGCAGTATTGCAGGTACAGTAAGTTTTCTTAAAGAACCGGAATTCAACAAAGTCATGATGCTTCCTTCATTCGGCCAACTTACAGTGGGAAAGGTTGGGCCTACGATACGACCGGGGTAGACAAGGATAATTTTGTGCATGGCAGGTGGACCAGGATGGTCGACGTCCCACATGTCGGTGAATGAAAGTATTCTTTCCGATATAGAGGACGAGCAACGAGTATTCATTGTTTATTTTTGATGAAAGCTATTGTCTCAACTATTACGATGGAGGAGTGTGAAACACGGCAGCCCAGTGAACTTGGCATGTGCACCACTCCCTCCTTCCTCATGTAATACTACCATACTGTTGACTATAAGGTTGGCTATAAGGTTACAACTTTTTCTCACTTTCTCTCTATCTATTTCCTCTCAAATGTTTTTTACCTTTCTTTTTTAGACACAATTGTTTTTTATGCCTCGAATTAGTTTTTTTATACCTAGGAGCACGTGTAGAGACGGACTCTTACAGAGCGCACTCCTTGACTTTGTCAATGCCTCTCTTTCCTCCACATAAGCGGGGCTTATAGCCTAGTATTTTACTGGTACTACTTGCTATGCATGCATGCGGCGGGCAGCTGGCGTCTGAGGGGGGAGCACGCGCGGGGAGGTGGAGGGGTTTCTGGTGGGCCAGGGCGGTTAGAAGCGGGCTTGGAAGCGGTCTGAACTCCCTTATGGCCCGCCTCACATTATCACCATATATTTCTTGGAGTCCGTGCGCGGTAGGCGAGCGATCTCTACTCCCTCCCCCATCTCTCTCTTCTCAGCCGACGCCCGCCGAGCGATTAGATTTTGGCTATCGACGGTTTATTCAATTGCAGTCTAACATGTCAGTGAAATTGCAAGACAACGCGTGTCCCCTCTGGTGAGTGGCGTGCGAGCCAGACTGTTGGGGGTGCGACGCGTCCGAGTCGTAAGTGTGCCGCCTTTTCCTTTAGAACTTGCAAAGCGTAACATTCTCGTGCAATCAATCGATAAAAATCCAGAACAAAATGATGAGGGCGGTTCTTTCCCGTGCATTAGGCGGGCTAGTTTGAGTGATATGACGTGCTACAGTGTCGTCCACTTGCTCCATTTTTATGTAAGCTAGAGTTTACACTCTTACGTGGGAGGAGTGCGAAACACGGCGGATCTGATTTTGATCGAGGGATAACTATTCCCTACCAAATAATGGAGCAATGTTAGAGATTATAGCATGATAGTTAGGGCATCTCCAGCGCTGGCCCACAAATTTACACCGGCATCTATCCGAGGACACTGAGGGATGCCATCCGATGCTGCCCGCATACCTTTCGACAACTATATGAACTAACCGGACGAAATTCATGCAAACAAAGCAAATTTCAAATTAACTGGATGAAATTCATTACATTTCGAAAACTTTTCCTACAAACTGGATGAAATTCATTACATATTTCACACAAACCATACTAAAACCTACTGTAAACCTAATCTAAACGATCGTCGGTGCCCGACCACCATGTCTGGCCATGAACCTGAGAAAGCCGGCCATTGCCTTTGCCTCCTCCTCATCCGCCTCGATAACCTCCTCCTCTGGAGCACAAGGTTCTGAAGATTTCCGCCTCCACGTCGCCGTCAAGCGGCTAATCGGCCGCCAAGTTTACCCCACCAAGCTTGGCATCGACTGAGTGAAGTAGCGGTGGCCTTCCTGGGACCAGAGCGGCGGCGACCTACCTTGTACTACTCTTCCTTGCTGCCAGCTACGCCCGCGCACGCGTGGCGGCTTCGTGGTCGTGGCGGCGGAGGGCGGCCGGGGGGGTGCCGGCGATCTCCTTTGTCTGCTCCTGCGACAGTACGTCGAAGAGAGCTTTGGAGCGCGCCCGGAGCGGAGCCGCTGATGTCCTTTGTCTGCTCCTGCGACAGTACGTCCAAGAGAGCTTTGGAGTGCCAGGAGGCCATGGTTGGAGTGGTGCCGACAGAAGGAAGCGACCGGAGGAGAATGAGTGTGGGTCTTTGGCTATGGTTGGGAGCTGGGGCTCAAGTTAATATAGCGGGCGAATGGCAATGAGGCACGGCAGACGGATGGACGGTTGGCGACGGAGTAGGTTTGTCAGGCGTGAATGCGGACACTGCTTCAGTGACTTAACTACAGGTGCGTTGGGTTACTGACATGTGGGCCAACGGGCATCTGACCCGCATGTCAGTGACACACCAACTACACCTGCAGTTAAGTCTGGTGAATGCGGCATTGACGTTCTAGAGAGACGGTGACCGTTTCAGGCGGGAAGCATGCGCTAGCGATGGAAGGGGTTTTGGTAGGCCAAGGCGGTCAGACGCTGGAGTGGTGGTAAAATGTGAACTCATGGATGACGAGGCTTTGAAGCATATGCGACACGTATTGACAACCAAGCGTTCTCGCAACCGCTCTTGTCACGAGCTAGCCTTTGATGACCACCATTAGACACCACACAACCATGCATAACTTACAAATAATGGACAAATCGATTAGGCACACACTCGTCTAAAGTGGCACTAAGATCGGTCGCTCACGATAGTACATACTCCATACCATAGTACCCTCTCTAGCTAGGCTGTTTTATAGATTGTCGTTGTGATGGACGATATACATGGGCAAGGCGCTCCCAAGTATGACCGTTGGTGTTGAGCCAGGTGAATACATGCTCGGCGTTCGCGTAGGCCTCCATCAAACGTCTAAACAGTAATGTTAGGCACCGCCGAGGTGCGCAGGTGATGGGCTCGCCGTTTGCGTTGTGCCATGAGCAGGACTTTGATTGAGAGGGCGACATGCATGCATTAGCATGGTTTGACAGCGCGAGTGTGAGTATCAGATGCAAAGTATTTCATTTTCATTTGGCTGACGAGTGTGCGTTGCAGCGATGAGTCTGTGGTTTGATTCCCCACATACGCATAATTTTGATTTTTATTTCTTTCTCCACAGACAGGTAGGCCTGCATAGATAGATAAAGAACACGAGTTGATGAGGCACTTGCGGATTGTTTGACTGGTCAACCAGACAAATATGGAGCTATACGATGAGCCAGTGATCGTATAATCACCATATCTTGTATACAATGATCAAAATGAGCTATCAAGACAAGTTCGATGACCGCCAATGCATTTTACTCGGAAATAAATGACCAGGATTGAAGGGGAATCCAAATTTCTTTTGTCTTCTGTCCTTGAGCTCTTGACAAACCAATGCACTATACGGTTATCCGGCCACTCTACCTCAGAGCTCTCACCAAGCGTCGTTCATGCCACCGCCCCACACACTAACCGGTAAAGAAGCGATGGCATCCTGCCGCGCCGAGTTCCTCGCCGCCCACGACCGCACACAAAATGGTAGGGAAGCGATGGCATCCCGCCGTGCCGAGTTCATCGCCGCTCGCAACCTCACACCTATGTGGGAGGAATTTGAAGCTACCAAGGCCGAAAGAGGCGGCCAAAGCCGCATAGTGAAAGTGCAACTATCCGTACGTGGTTTTGGTAATTCATAACAACATATAGCTCATTGAGCTAATGCTATTCCAAGACTATTATTTCAGGAAAGCTCAGTGAATGGCATGGCATGGATGATGAAAGTGGATCCCTCAAAATATCAAGGACAAAGGATTGGCTCAAGCTCAAAAGCTCAAGACTCTTCATTTTACATTTTAGTGATCCAAGATCACATTGAGTTTATAGGAAAAGCCAATACTATCAAGGAGGGATGAGGTGTTGCTTAATGAGCCTCTTGCTTCAAGTGCTTAGTGATATGCTCCAAATACCCTCAACTACTTTCTCACATCCACATATGAACTAAAACCCAAAGTCAAAATCGGTCACACTGATTCTTTCTATCCGGCGCCACCGAGTTCAAATGTCATAGCCACTGCCACAAACCCTAGGCAAATAGGTCTCACCGATAGGGATCTCGGTCTCACCAAGATGGGATTGTAATCTCTCTGTTTCCCTTTGTAACGTTTGGGTCTAACCGAAGTCAGCGATCGGTCCCACCGAGATTGCAATGTAAACTCTGTGTTTCCCTTTCGTAACATTTTGGTCTCACTGAAATGAGCGAATCGGTCCCACCGAGTTTACCTGACCAACTCTCTAGAAAGCTTATTACCAAAATCGGTCCCACCGAGTTTGTGTAATCGGTCTTACCGAGATTACGTTATGCCCTATCCCTAACCATATCGGTCCTACCGAGTTGCATGTCGGTCCCACCGAAAATCCTAACGGTCACTAGGTTTATTAAATCGTTCCGACCGAGTCTGTTGAATCGTTCCCACCGAGTTTGGTAAATTGTGTGTAACGGTTAAATTTTGTGTGGAGGCTATATATACCCCTCCACCTCCTCTTCATTCATGGAGAGAGCCATTAGAACAAACCTACACTTCCAACTTACCATTTCTGAGAGAGAACCACCTACTCATGTGTTGAGGCCAAGATATTCCATTCCTACCATATGAATCTTGATCTCTAGCCTTCCCCAAGATGCTTTGCACATATATTCTTTCCACCAGATCCAAATCTCATGAGAGAGAGTTGAGTGTTGGGGAGACTATCATTTGAAGCACAAGAGCAAGGAGTTCATCATCAACGCACCATTTGTTACTTCTTGGAGAGTGGTGTCTCCTAGATTGGCTAGGTGTCACTTGGGAGCCTCCGACAAGATTGTGGAGTTGAACCAAGGAGTTTGTAATGGCAAGGAGATCGCCTACTTCGTGAAGATCTATCGCTAGTGAGGCAAGTCCTTCGTGGGCGATGGCCATGGTGGGATAGACAAGGTTGCTTCTTCGTAGACCCTTCGTGGGTGGAGCCCTCCGTGGACTCACGCAACCGTTACCCTTCGTGGGTTGAAGTCTCCATCAATGTGGATGTACGATAGCACCACCTATCGGAACCACGCCAAAAACATCTATGTCTCCAGTTGCGTTTGAATCCTCCAAACCCTTCCGTTTACTTTCTTGCAAGTTGCATGCTTTAATTTCCGCTGCTCATATACTCTTTGCATGCTTGCTTGAATTGTGTGATGATTGCTTGACTTGTCCAAAGATTGCTAAAATCTGCCAAACTCTAAAATTGGGAAAAGGTTAAGTTTTTAATTGGTCAAGTAGTCTAATCACCCCCCTCTAGACATACTTCAAGGTCCTACAAGTGGTATCAGAGCTTTGGTCTCCATTTGCTTTGATTTCCATAGCTTTTGGTGGTCATAGCCTTGGTTTCACAACCTAGGAGAGTATGGCGTCTAGCGAGGGAAATTATCACCGTAGAGGTCCTTACTTTGATGGTACTAATTTTGCTAGTTGGAAACATAAGATGAAAATGCATATTCTCGGACATAACCCCGCTGAGGGAGTCCGGGATTAGGGGGTGTCTGGATGGCCGGACTATGACCTTTGGCCGGACTCCCGGACTATGAAGATACAAGATTGAAGACTTCGTCCCGTGTCCGGATAGGACTTTCCTTGGCGTGGAAGGCAAGCTTGGCGATATGATATGAAGATCTCCTCCCATTGTAACTGACTCTGTGTAACCCTAGCCCTCTCCGGTGTCTATATAAACAGGAGAGTTTTAGTCCATAGGACGAACAACAATCATACCATAGGCTAGCTTCTAGGGTTTAGCCTCTCTGATCTCGTGGTAGATCAAATCTTGTACTACCCATATCATCAATATTAATCAAGCAGGAGTAGGGTTTTACCTCCATTGAGAGGGCCCGAGCCTGGGTAAAAACATCGTGTCCCTTGTCTCCTGTTACCATCCGCCTAGACGCACAGTTCGGGACCCCCTACCCGAGATCCACCGGTTTTGACACCGACATTGGTGCTTTCATTGAGAGTTCCTCTGTGTCGTCACCTTTAGGCCCGATGGCTTCTTTGATCATCAACCACGACGCGGTCCAGGGTGAGACTTTTCTCCCCGGACAGATCTTTGTATTCGGCAGCTTCGCACTGCGGGCCAATTCGCTTGGCCATCTGGAGCAGATCGAAAGCTACGCCCCTGGCCATCAGGTCAGGTTTGGAAACTTAAACTACACGGCCAACATCCGTCGGGACTTGATCTTCGACGGATTCGAGCCACGGCCAAGCGCGCCGCACTGTCAGGATGGGCATGATCTATCTCTGCCGCCGGACAGCGCCCAGAGCGCCGCTCAGGTGCCCGCTCCGACCATTAGCTCGGAGCCGACTGCGCCAGTCGGGGACGGATGGTTGGACGCCGCCCCAGGAGCCGCAATCTCTACGGCGATAGAGCCGAATACCAGCCTAGTCCTTTGCGAGGCCTGTGACTCCAAGGTGCCGGACTCCGTTCCAGACTCTGAATCTTCCGCACCCCTTCCGATCGAACCCGATTGGGCTTCGATCATGGAGTTCACCGCCGCGTACGTCTTTCAGCACTTGCTGAGGGAGTCCTGGATTAGGGGGTGTCCGGATGGCCGGACTATGACCTTTGGCCGGACTCCCGGACTATGAAGATACAAGATTGAAGACTTCGTCCCGTGTCCGGATAGGACTTTCCTTGGCGTGGAAGGCAAGCTTGGCGATTCGATATGAAGATCTCCTCCCATTGTAACCGACTCTGTGTAACCCTAGCCCTCTCCGGTGTCTATATAAACCGGAGAGTTTTAGTCCGTAGGACAAACAACAATCATACCATAGGCTAGCTTCTAGGGTTTAGCCTCTCTGATCTTGTGGTAGATCCACTCTTGTACTACCTAGATCATCAATATTAATCAAGCAGGAGTTGGGTTTTACCTCCATCGAGAGGGCCCGAACCTGGGTAAAAACATCATGTCCCCTGTCTCCTGTTACCATCCCCCTAGACGCACAGTTCGGGACCCCCTACCCGAGATCCGCCGGTTTTGACACCGACATTGGTGCTTTCATTGAGAGTTCCTTTGTGTCGTCACCTTTACACCCAATGGCTTCTTCGATCATCAACCACGACGCGGTCCAGGGTGAGACTTTTCTCCGCGGACAGATCTTCGTATTCGGCGCTTCGCACTGCGGGCCAACTCGCTTGGCCATCTGGAGCAGATCGAAAGCTACGCCCCTGGCCATCAGGTCAGGTTTGGAAGTTTAAACTACATGGCCGACATCCGTGGGGACTTGATCTTCGACGTATTCGAGCCACGGCCGAGCACACCGCACTGTCACGATGGGCATGATTTAGCTCTGCCACCGGACAACACCCAGAGTGTCACTTAGGTGCCCGCTCCGACCATTAGCTTGGAGCAGACCGCGCCAATTGGGGACGGACGGTTGGATGCCGCCCCAGGTGCCGCAATCCCTACGGCGATAGAGCCGAACACCAGCCCAGTCCTTGGCTCCGATCCGAACTCCATTCTGAAATCCGAATCTTCCACACCTCTTCCGATCAAACTCGATTAGGCTCCGATCATGGAGTTCACCGCCATGGACGTCTTTCAGCACTCGCCCTTTGGCGATATCCTGAATTCACTAAAGTCTCTCTCTTTGTCAGGAGAGCCCTGGTCGGATTACGGTCAGCATGGTTGGGATACGGACGACGAAGAAATTCATAGCCCACCCACCACTCACTTCGTAGCCATTGTCGATGATTTAACCGACATGCTCGACTTCGACTCCGAAGACATCGACGGTATGGACGCCGATGAAGGAGATGACCAAGAACCAACACCTATAGGGAACTGGAGAGCCACCTCATCATATGACATATACATCGTGGACACCCCCAAAGCAGGGGATGGCGATGAAAAAACGGAGGACGACCCCTCCAAGAAGCAACCCAAGCGCCAACGTCAGCGGCGCCGCTCTAAATCCCGCCAAAGTAAAAACTGCGAGTCCGGCACCGGAGATAACAACACGCCGGACAATGCCGAGGACAACCCCCTCCAGCAGGATTCAACGCAGGAGAACAAAGGAGCCAGCCCTCATGAGAGAGCTGAGGACATGGAGGTCGAGGACGACAATTATATGCCTCGCTCCGAAGACGAGGCAAGCCTCGACGATGACGAATTCGTTGTGCCAGAGGATACCCTCAAACAAGAGCGTTTCAAACGCAGGCTTATGGCCATGGCAAGCAGCCTCAAGAAAAAACAGCAGCAGCTTAGAGCTGACCAAGACTTGCTAGCCGACAGGTGGACCGAAGTCTTGGCGGCCGAAGAGTATACACTCGAACGCCCCTCCAAGAGCTACCCAAAGCGAAGCCTGCTACCCCAACTTGAGGAGGAAGCAACTAAACCTACATCACCAGCGTACGATGCGCCTGATCGGCCACCCCGTGGCCACGACAGAGAGGGCTTCAGGCCCTCGACCCAAGCCGCACCCCGGCACCGCTCAAAAAATACCAGAGTGCGGGGAGACGCAATAGACCTGTGAGACATATTGGAGAATAAGGCAAGGCAAACAAGATCGATCTACGGATCGCGTGGGCGCCCCACGTCACGTGACGATAACCGTCACTCCGGATATGATAAATACGGCAAGGCCGAACACAACAGACAAAGCTCATCCGAGCTACATCGCGATATAGCCCAGTACAGGGGCGTCGCACACCCACTATGCTTCACAGATGAAGTAATGGATCATCAAATCCCCGAGGGTTTTAAACCCGTAAACATCGAATCATACGATGGCACAACAGATCCCGCGGTATGGATCAAGGATTATCTCCTTTATATCCACATGGCCCATGGTGATGATCTACATGCCATCAAATACCTCCCGCTCAAGCTTAAATGACCAACTCGGCATTGGCTTAACAGCCTGCCAGTAGAGTCAATTAGTTGCTGGGAGGACCTGGAATCCGCGTTCCTTGACAACTTCCAGGGCACTTATGTGCGACCACCAGATGCTGATGACCTAAGCCACATAATCCAGCAACCAGAGGAATCGGCCAGACAATTCTGGACACGATTCCTAACCAAGAAAACTCAAATAGTCGACTGTTCGGACGCCGAGGCCCTTGCAGCCTTCAGGCACAACATCCGAGACGAATGGCATGCCTGGCACCTAGGACAGGAAAAGACGAAATCTATGGCAGCCCTCACGACACTCATGACCCGCTTTTGCGTGGGAGAAGAAAACTGGCTAGCTCGTAGCAATAACATAACCAATAGCCCTGGCAATTCGGATACCAAGGACAACAATGGCAGGTCACGTCGGAACAAGCACAAGCGCCGCATTAACAACGAAAATACTGAGGATACGACAGTTAATGTCGGATTCAGAGGCTCTAAACCCGGTCAGCGGAAGAAGCCATTCAAAAGAAACCCTCCGGGCCCATCCAGTTTAGACCGGATACTCGATCGCTCGTGCCAGATACACGACACCCCCGAACAACCAGCGAACCAAACCAACAGGGATTGTTGGGCGTTCAAGCAGGCAGGCAAGTTAAGTGCCGAAACCAGAGACAAGGGGCTGCATAGCAATGACGAGGAGGGGCCCCGGCCGCCGAACAACAGAGGACAGAAGGGCTTCCCCCCGCAAGTGCGGATTGTGAACATGATATACGCAACCCATATCCCCAAAAGGGAGCGGAAGCGTGCTCTCAATGACGTCTATGCGTTGGAGCCAGTCGCCCCAAAGTTCAACCCATGGTCCTCCTGCCCGATCACTTTTGATCGAAGGGACCACCCCACTAGCATCCGTCACTGCGGATTCGCCGCATTGGTCCTAGACCCAATCATTGACGGATTTCACCTCACTAGAGTCCTCATGGACGGCGGCAGCAACCTAAACCTGCTTTATCAGGATACAGTGCGAAAAATGGGTATAGATCCCTCAAGGATTAAACCCACAAAGACAACCTTTAAAGGCGTCATACCAGGTGTAGAAGCCAGCTATACAGGCTCGGTTACACTCGAAGTGGTCTTCGGATCCCCGGACGAACCGCATTCGCAAAATTCAATGCGGTGCCGCACTACGCATATCTCAAGCTCAAGATGCCAAGCCCTCGCGGAGTCATTACGGTAAATGGAAACACCGAACACTCTCTCCGAACGGAGGAGCACACGGCAGCCCTGGCGGCGGAAGTATAGAGTAGCCTCTCAAGGCAATTCTCCAATCCGGGTGTTAAACGTCCGGACAACGTCAAGCGCGCCCGAAGTAACCTACAACAAAACCGGCTGGCACGTTCCGAGCAAGCATATCAGTGTGGCCCCAACCCCAGCCCTCGCCATATGGCGATAGCGGTACCACGCGTACATAATTACGCTTTGGAAATACCATGGGCATAAGGGGAGGGGCACAACCACGGCACGCCCAGAATGCGGCTCAACTGCACTAGGGGCTCCCTATTCTACCGTTTCCTTTTTTTATATACTTTCAGGACCCAACTATCCGGAAGGCCTGTCCGGCAATACACTCGCCGAACACACGATGCAACAGCCAGGGAGAGAACAAGCCACGTCAAATTTCCAGGTGGTCTCTATAACGAGCTAAATACCTGTTTTACTTAAAGTCTCGCAGCTTGCCCCTGGAGGGGGACATGTCAAATAATCCCATCTCTTGCTTATCGCACTATTTGTATCGTTCTGCTTTCATAGCAACCCTTTTTAATAAACAATACATAGCTCTTATCTATTATTGTATTCATCTATTTTTATATAAATATGTTCAGTCATGACATTATGCAACCGTACACTTTGGTACGTCCAATACACCAGGGGCTTAAGCACCCCATAACACGGTGTGAGAAGATCGAACACTCTCATGAGTGCGGCACCCCGAACTTATAGCACTATATGCATTGGCTCCGAATCATGTCTTGGGTCAATAGTTGGGTTTGCCCGGCTCCCATGTTTTGGTACCTTACGTCCCGCAATGTTGGCTAAGGTAGCACTGGGAGAACTACTGCGATTGTTTCCTAGTTGAGCTGGGTTAACACCTTAGTAGAGAAAGCTAAAACAGACTGTCATGATAGTGCGAGAGACCAGTCGCTGTTCGCGAGGTTTGTTCGAGTCCCTAAAGACTTATGCCGCTTAGAGCGAGGAGCCGGATTTATCTGGCCTAGGCGTGGATAGCGCCCCGATCTCGGTCTTCTGAATACTAGGGGCTTCGCCGAAATTTAGAATTATAGAATTCTATGGCTAAGTGAGAGTGATAAAGCATTATAAGTCTGATGGCCTTGTTCGTTGTGCTGAGCGCCTCCCTAGAAGGACCCAAGAATGGGAACAAGAGCGCTCAGGTTTATCCCAAACACCCCAGCACTCGTGGCATGGGGGTAGAAGCCGACAACTTGCATCTCTCAGATTTGATAAACGGCCACATAGAAGGTAATATTTTAAATTAACAAGCGTTGCCTAGCGCATATGAACAAAGTTTTCAGCGTGCAGGATAACAGATGCGAGTCTACTAAAAAATTACATCTTTGGAGCATTCACCCGCTATAAGGCGGGCACCCTTCAGGACGTCCTTATAATACATCTCGGGCTTGCGATACTCCTTTCCCGGCAGTGGTGCGTCCGTCACAAGCTTCTCGGCGTCCATCTTACCCCAGTGCACTTTAGCATGGGCAAGGGCCCGACGGGCACCTTCAATACAAACGGAGCGCTTGATGACTTCAATCCATGGACAAGCGTCCACCAGCCGCCGCACCAGACCGAAGTAGCTCCCACGCATGGCTTCTCTAGGCCACAGCCGAACTATGAGGCTCTTCATGGCCTGCTCAGGGGAACCGGATGTCCGGCCTCAGCATATTGAGACCAGAAGACCTTTTCCGTCGAGCTCCCCTCCTCGGCTCGGTAGAACGCGGCAGCATCAGACACACTACGGGGAAGATCGGTGAACGCTCCTGGAGAGCTCCGGATTCGGGTAAGTAACAGATAATTCACTTTTATATGCCTGCTTTGCATAAAGAATGCCTTACCCGCCGCTATCTTCTTTATTGCCTCAATCTCCTGGAGGGCCTTCTCGGCTTCGGCCTTAGCGGTTTTTGCACTCTCAAGAGCCAAGGCGAGCTTGGACTCCCGAGTCTTCGAGTCACGCTCCAAACTCTCGTGTTTCTCCACGAGAGCCTGGAGCTCTTGCCGCACCTCCGCCACCCGCGCCTCCTGCTTCTCTCGCTCGGTGTGCTCCAAGGCCGCACTGTTTTCGGCCTTGGACATCACTTCCTTCAGAGTCGCCACCTCGGTCGTGGCCCCTGCAACGTTCACGTTGGTCCTGTCATTATTTGCAACCAGGTATTTCTATATACATTTACATATGGTATTACATACCCTCCTTGTCCTCGAGCTGCTTCTTGGCACGGCTGAGCTTGTTCTCGGACCGCTCGAGGTTCTGCTTCAATGCGTCGACCTCCGCAGTCAGTGCGGCAGAGGTCAGCAGCGCAGCGTGCATTCCCATATCGACGTATTTATGTTAGACTCCTGCGTATATCTTTTTAGATCCTCAGTCCGGCTTTTCTTTTGAACGTCGAACTGAGCATCAGGGGCTACTGTCTATGCGGTAATATTCTTACATATCTTAAAACTTACCTCAAAGCCTGTTAGAAGGCTGTTACATGCTTCAGTCAGCCCGCTCTTGGCGGACTGAACCTTCTGAATCACCGCACTCATAACAGTGCGGTGTTCCTCGTCGATGGAGGCGCCATTAAGCACCTCCAGCAAATTGTCTGGCGCCTCTGGTTGGACAGAGGTCGCCGGCGTCGTAGGTTTGCCCTTCTTACGAAGGTGCCGCCTGCCGGACTCCGAAACCACTGAAGGTTCCGGAGCAGTGTCCGGCCCAGGGCCGGACTTAGACACCTCTGTTGTTTCACCCCCTTTGGGCCTGGAATCCAGGAGGTCGCCTTGCGGCGCCTCCAGGACCACCTCCTCCTGGTTTAGTCCCTTTTGGGACTCCACCTCGGCGTCGTCCGCACGGAGCAGGGAGGAGGCCGTCGGAAGTGAAGCGCTATTCACATCCGACTAATCCAGGGAGCCGCTCGATGAATCGCCGAGCTGAGCCTTGGGCGGACTGCATGATTGAATTCTGCGTCAGAAGGTACCGTATAATAGAGGAGCGCCATAAGTTATTCGGGTATCCAGATACTTACGATTTTGCGTGGGGCTTGACCCTGGATGGCCATTCCTTCCCGCCATCTTCGGCATCGGAGGTGTAGTCCGGTAGAAGGGTCTTCCCCTTCTTGGACCCTTCGGCCTCCCCAGTTGGGGCGGCCTTCCTTTTCTTTCCTCCCCCCGCTGGAGGGGGAGAGGCTTCTTATTCTTCCTCCTCGTCGTCCTCGGAGGCGGAGGATGCTTCGGGGTTGTCAGGCGATGAATCCGACACCACCAGGCGTCGGGAGCTCTTTCGAGTCCCCGTGGCCTTCTTCTTGGCCTTCTTCTCCGGCACCACGTGAGGTGCCGGAACCAGCAGCCCCGTCAATCGGGCGTCCGCTAGGTCTTCTGGTAAGGGAGCCGGACAGTTAACCTGCCCGGACTTCTTCAGCCAGTCCTGTCAAAGGTAAGGGAGTTTAGATCCCACATAGAGTTAGACTATGAAAAACAAGAGTCCCGTAAAGGGTAGAATAGCTTACCTCGCTGGCCTGACGCCGCGAGCTAAATCCGCGATCTTCGGTAGCGGATGCGGGGGCCTCGGCGCCCTTAAACAACATCTTCCAGGCATCTTCGTACGTAGTGTCGAAGAGCTTGCTCAAGGTTTGGTGTTGTGCCAGATCCAACTCCCACAATTCGAAGGCCTATTGTTGGCATGGGAGGATCCGGCGGATGAGCATGACCTGGACTACGTTGACAAGCTTGAGATTCTTGTTCACCAGCTTTTGGACGCAGGCTTGAAGTCCGGTCAGCTCTTCCGAATCTCCCCACGTTAGGCCCGTCTCTTTCCAGGAGGTGAGCCGTGTGGGGAAACCAGATCGGAATTCGGGGGCCGCCGCCCATTTGGGTTGCACGGCTCGGTGATGTAGAACCACCCCGATTTCCACCCCTTTATTGTCTCCACAAAGGAGCCCTCGAGCCATAGGACGTTGGCCATCCGGCCCACCATGGCATCTCTGCACTCCGCTTGGCGGTCGCCCACTACCTTCGGCTCGACATTAAAAGTCTTCAGCCATAAGCTGAAGTGGGGCTGGATGTAGAGGAAGGCCTCGCACACGACGATGAACGCCGAGATGTTGAGGATGAAGTTTGGGGCCAGATCGTGGAAATCTAGGCCATAGTAGAACATGAGCCCCCAGACAAATGGGTGAAGAGGAAATCCCAGTCCGTGGAGGAAATGGGGGAGAAACACGACCCTCTCATGGGGCCCAGGAGTGGGGATGAGGTGCCCCTCATCTGGAAGCCGGTGCGCGATGTCGTCAGACAAGTATCCGGCCTTCCTCAACTTTTTGATTTGCCCCTCCGTGACGTAGGAGGCCATCCATCTACCTCCAGCTCCAGACATGATTGGAGAAAGGTTGAGGTGGGAAGTGCGGACTTGGGCATTGGAGCTCGAGTGCGCAGGGATGGATAAGCAAAGGAGGAAGAAGGCGTAAATGGAAAGGGTGGATCCTTATCCCCTTATATGGGCGGCCGAAACTACAAGCCCCCACCAGCCTAATAAAACTCGCTTATCTCCCAAGCGTCGCGGTTAATGGCGCGGTTGGGTTACCCACGCCCGTATTGATGGGAATCCTGGAATAAGGGGACACGATCTCTGCTTTGACAATACGTGCCAAGGAAACCGCCTCGCTAAATGCGCTGAGGTGGAACAGTAAAATGATCCAAATAAAGGCTTGGCCGTGGCGGGATGTCACACCGCGGAATACGTCAGCAAATTAGATTTGTGCAGATATTATTCTCTCTAAGGTGGTATGTGGAACTTATTTTGCAGAGCCGGACACTATCCTTGTGTTCAGCATCTTCTATGAAGTATTCGGAGGAGGAACCCGCCTTGCAATGCCGAAGACAATTTGCACGCCGGACTCGTTGTCATTGAAGCCTGGTTCAGGGGCTACTGAGGGAGTCCTGGATTAGGGGGTGTCCGGATGGCCGGACTATGACCTTTGGCCGGACTCCTGGACTATGAAGATACAAGATTGAAGACTTCGTCCCGTGTCCGGATAGGACTTTCGTTGGCATGGAAGGCAAGCTTGGTGATATGATATGAAGATCTTCTCCCATTGTAACCGACTCTGTGTAACCCTAGCCCTCTCCGGTGTCTATATAAACCGGAGAGTTTTAGTCCATAGGACGAACAACAATCATACCATAGGCTAGCTTCTAGGGTTTAGCCTCTCTGATCTCGTGGTAGATCAACTCTTGTACTACCCATATCATCAATATTAATCAAGCAGGAGTATGGTTTTACCTCCATCGAGAGGGCCCGAACCTGGGTAAAAACATCGTGTCCCTTGTCTCATGTTACCATCCGCCTAGACTCACAGTTCGGGACCCCCTACCCGAGATCCGCCGGTTTTGACACCGACACCCGCCGTTTGGGCTATTGTTTGTATTGGCTTGCAAGGTGAAATCTTTGATGGGAGAGAGCCGAACCGTGAAGCTAATGCGGATGAATTGAAGATGCTGCAATACAACGCTCAAGCTTGTGATATCCTCTTTAATGGATTGTGCCCCGAAGAATTCAACAAAATTAGCCATCTTGAGAATGCAAAGGAAATTTGGGATACTTTGATTGATATGCATGAAGGTACTGACTCCGTCAAGGAATCCAAGTTGGATGTGCTCCAAAGTCAGCTTGACAAGTTCAAAATGAAGGATGGTGAAGGTGTCGCTGAAATGTACTCTAGGCTTTCTCTTATCACAAATGAGATTGCTGGCTTAGGGTGTGAAGAGATGACCGACAGATTCATCATCAAGAAGATCCTAAGAGCATTGGATGGAAAGTATGATGCCGTGTGCACATTGATCCAAATGATGCCAAACTACAAAGATCTCAAGCCAACAGAAGTCATTGGAAGAATTGTTGCTCATGAGATGTCACTCAAGGATAAGGAGGAACTTCACAACAAGTCAAGTGGTGCTTACAAAGCCTCATGTGAAGCCCCCACATCATCACGTGAGAAACAAACCTTCAATGAAGAATTGAGGATAATGGTGAAGAACTTCAACAAATTCTACAAGAGTAGAAGCAAAGAAAGAAGCTCTAAGTCAAGGTCCTACAATGACAAAAGATCTTCTAGTCGAGAGCACAATTGCTACAATTGTGGAAGACCCGGACACTATTCCAATGAGTGTATGGCACCCTACAAAAGAAGAGAAGATTTTCCAAAAAGAAGAAGCAAAAGAGAAGAATCACCACCAAGAGAGAGGAGGAGTAGAGATGATCATTATGAACGAAGACCCTCCCGGAGAAGCAAGGATTCGGAAAGGAAGGACAAGTCATCAAGGAGCTACAGAAAACGAAGACATCAAGCTCATGTTGGTGAATGGGTATCCGACTCCGACTCCGACAATCACTCCGAGAGAAGCTATCACTCCGACTCCGGATATACTCAAGATGAAGGTGTTGCCGGTCTAGCACTTGTGTCAACCAACTCCTACGACATATGTGACTCACCAAATGAAGGAATTGGAAGATGCTTCATGGCCAAAGGTCCAAAGGTAACACATCCCGAGTATGCTGATTTCAATAGTGATGAAGATGACTTGCTAGGTGATGATGATTTACTTGTTGACAACTCTAGTGATGAATACTAGGATGAAATGTCAATTAATCATGCTAATCAAGATAAAACGAATGACAATGATAAGGAGAAGATTGAGCTTCTAACTAAAGAACTAAACACTCTTAAGTTAGCTCATGAAACTATCTTCAAAGATCATCGAGAACTTTTAAGGGCTCATGAGAAGTTACGCTTTGAAAAGCTCAATCTTGAGCAAGAGCATGACTTCTTAAAAGCAATCAATGATGATCTCCGTAAGAAAAGTTCTTCTTACATTGCCAAGCGTTTACTCTTATCCACTTACATGCCTAAAGTCAAATCTAGTAACAAGTACAAGAAAAGATCCTTCCTCTAGTAGTAATAATAATGATGCCAAATCCAATATTGTTGCTTCTAGTAGTTCTCTTGATTCCACTAATGATTCTCTTAGCCAAGTTACACTTGAGCAAGAAAATAGCTTGTTGAAGGGAATTATAGAGAAAGGTGTATACAAGAGCCTTGCCGGGAGTAAGCAATTCGAGGAAATTGTACGCAAGCAAGGAAGGCACCGGAAGAATCAAGGTGTTGGTTTTGAACGAAAGTTCAATGCCAATGGAGTTGAGTGGGAAGAAGATCAATACCCCAAGACGAAGTTTGTTCCTCAACAAGAGAAGTATGATCCTACTTCCTTCAAGAGAACACAAGCACAAGATGATCTCCCACCCCAAGACCACAAGAAAAAAGGCAAGGACAAGCTTCAAGAGGAGATTGATGCATTTGAAGAACCACCTAAGGCCGTGGTCAAGTGGGTTCCCAAGACTATGTCAAGTTCTACTTCATCAAGTACAACTACAACTCCAAGGATTCCCATCAAGATGATGTGGATCCCGAAGAAGAAGAACTAGAGAGTTCTTGAGGGTGAATCTGTCAGGACCCCGACTCAATGCCACATCGATCTAGCATGTAACACCTCATATCACTTTGCGGCCTCACGCACGGTATTCCACGGGTGTCGCCTTACCTTTGCCCGGGACCGTTTGCGCCTTTTGGCACACGTATATGACAGTGTCGCTAGCATCCATATGATAAGGAGCCCGGGCTGACATGGCTAGTCGTAAACCCAAAGCGGCACAGACTTACAGGGACAGGCATCCATGACCCAGCATCGAACGTGTCGGTCATCAGCGAGTGAATCCAGGCTGTAGCACTGGGCTAGCAGGACTCCGGTGAACCGGGCTGTAGCAGGCTAACAGGACTCCGGTATTCATCGCGTGACATTTCCCCGAAGGGACAGACACAGGAACGAAGAAGGACACATGCCGGCCAGCCTAAGTGTTCCGGAGCAGTAGCAAGCTACCATGGCTCAGTGGAAACACTAGGAGACATTTCCCGGTAAGAGAGGCTACTAAAGATAAACAACTAGATGGTCAGATCCCACACATACCAAGCATTTCAATAACATACACACAATATGCTCGATATGTGCAATACAACATGGCATCACAAAATGACTCTACGACTCAAGTAGTTTATTCAATAGGCTCCGAGGAGCGAGATATTACAAACATGGGTCTCATGACCCAACAATCAGAGCATACAAGTCAAAACACAAACGGAAGCTATCATGTCTGGGTACAGACATCTATAACTGAAAATGGCTGAGAAGCCTGACTATCTACCAATCATGTCGAGGCACAAGATCGTAGCTGAGGTAACAAGCTAAACGTCGAAGACCACACGGAATTACTAGTGAGACTGAAGTCTCTCTGCAAAAACATAAAATAGGCAAACGAGAGTACAAATGTACCCAGCAAGACTTACATCAGAACTATCTACATATGCATCATTATCAACAAAGGGGTGGTGGGGTTTAACTGCAGCAAGCCAGCTTTGACTCGGTGGCTATCCTAAACTACGACTGCAAGCAACTCTTTTGAGGTGGCGCACACGAGTCCACATATTCACCAACCAATACACCACTATGGATTCGCTCCCGTCTCCCTACGAGAACGCCATCCATAGCACTCACGCTTATCTTGCGTATTTTAGAGTATCCACTTTCACTTGTCTATGAACTGATATAAGCAACCCAGAAGTCCTTTTCCGCGGACACGGCTATTCGAATAGATTATGATAACCCTGCAGGGGTGTACTTCTTCATACATGTTTCCACCACTTAGCGTCTGCACACGACATGTGCTCGGCAGACTTCAAGCGAAAGCCGACGTGGGTGTAGACCACGACCTACCTAAACACTTAAGTCTCTAGTCCAGGTTTATCGCCTATTCAGGTTCCATCCCCAGGGAGTCCGGCCGAGGTTTCCCATACGGCCCCGAACGATGTGAACAGTGTTCCCGAGATACCTAACGGGTATTCGGTAGACCCGGCCACGTACCTACCGCATCACAGCCCACCCCTACGGTCAGCGCTGTCCACGGCCTCCAGTAGACTACAAACACCAGAAACTACTTGCAACTCCTGGACAGAGAGCTAGGGTGAATAAGAAGTCGAGCGGAGTCATATTTCAGGGCCCAATGTATGGTAGTAACTGAATCATTGATCACAAACACAGAACTCAGTTCCTGAGGACGGCTGCAATGAGACAACCCACCATGTACTCCTACATGGCCTCTCACCGCTACCTTTACCAAATCGTGTTCACACACTTAGCTCACACACAGTAGGACATGCTCACACACCTCTGATTCATCCCCGATGAATCAGACCTGACTCAACTCTAAGCAGTAGCAGGCATGACAAACAAACATGAATGAGTAGGCACAACAGGGCTCAAACAACTCCTACTCATGCTAGTGGGTTTCATCTAATTACTGTGGAATGACAGGTCATGCAGAGGATAAAGGGGTTCAGCTACCGCAGCAAGTAACAGATGAATCGATGTTGTCCTAATGCAGTAAAAGAGAGCAGGAGCGAGAGAGTGGGATTTTATCGGAATGAACAAGGGGGTTTTGCTTGCCTGGCACTTCTGAAGATAACATTGAGTCTTCATCAGTGTCAACGATCACATCATCGGTATCACGTTTATCGAGAGGGGACAAATACCGGCAACACAGAAAGAAACACAATCAATGCACTGCACAATATGATGCATGATCATGACATAGCAAAATGAATGTGTTTTGGGCTAATGCATCTAGCAACAAGTTAAATGGAGTTGGTTTGAATATAAAATTCAAATTCAAACTCCATATGTGGTTATTTAAATGTCATTCACTTCATTTGCCCTAAACAGTAGTGATAAGTTGTTCTAACATGCATGAAAATGGTACAGATGGATTCCTTGAATTTTTCTGATAATTTTTCATATATAAATTATTTAATTTGGAGTTACGGTTAATTTTCTATGATTTATTGAAGTTTTAGGCATTTTCTGGAATTTCCTGAATATAATTAAATCCAGAAAATACTTTATGACATCAGCACTGCGTCATGCTTGCATCAGCAAGTCAACAGGGCTGCCCCGGGTCAAACCTGACCAGGGGGTCCCATTAGTCAGTGACTTAGGGGCTAATCCCGCGTTGACCCGAGCTTTGACCCACTACAGGGCCCATTGTCAGTGGCTGTGGGGGGGTGTTTAGGCGTCATTAGTGTTAATTAGGCGTGCCACGTCGGCAGTCGCCGGAGTGTCGCCGGCGACGACCAAAACTGCGGCGGGAGCTCGCCGGACTTGAGCTACAGGCGGCGGCTGGACTCGCGGAGACCACCGGGGCGTAGCCCGTGCTCGTGCGCATCTAGGGGGGCCAACGGGAGGTGCGGGGGTGGCCGGGGTTCGCCGGAATGGAGCCCGAGGCGGCTGCTGGAGCTCGGGTTTGGGCGGAGCGAGGTTACGGGGCGCTAGGGGGCTGGCTGAGGGGCTATGCGGACTCCTGGGGCAGCTAGGAGCACGCTAGGCTCGTCGGACTGGCCGCAGCAGCACGTCAGTGCCATGCCCGGCGTCCATGGCGGACGGCGGCGCTCGGGAATGTGGCCGGGGTGCTACGGCACGGAAACGAACAAAATGGAGGAGGGGAAACGGAGTGGAGCTCACAGGGGTTGCGACGGTGGCCTCGGGGAGCTCGGGGAGGCGTCGGAGGCGGCGAATTTGACCGCGGCGAACTTCGGTGGCCGGCGACGGAAACGGCGATGGTGGCGGCGTTGCAGCACGTCCGGGAGGTCCGTAGCTCAACGAGGAGGTGGAGGGGGTTGTGGCGGAGCTCGGAAGCGGGTCGGGGAGGCGAGGGGACGCCAGTGGCTACGGTGATGCCCGTCGGCGGCGGCGGTGGTTCTCGGGTGAGAGGGAGAGAGAGCAGGGGGAGAGCTCGGGAGAGAGTGAGGGGCGGTCGGGGGAGGCGCGTGGCGTCGTCCGCGGCGTCGCTGGGGAGGCCAAGGAGGAAGCAGGAGGTGGCTAGGGGGGGGGGGGGAAGCAGGAGGTGGCCGAGGCAGCGTCGGCGAGCGCCACGCCTCGCCTCTGCTCGTCCTCCTGGCAGAGGAGGAAGAGGACAAAGGAGGAGGAGGTGGGCTGGGCTGGGCCGCGGGAGAAGCTGGGCCAGGCAGGTAAGCAGGTAAGCGGCCCAGGTGGCCTCTCTCCCCTTTTTTTATATTTTGTTTTATCTTTTCTATTTCTGTAGTTTTGTTTTTGATTTGTTTTAATATCAAATCATTTTATAAAATCCTGGAAATAATTATGGGTGCTTTCTGAATTATTCCAGTGACCCTTATCAATTTCCAACATTTATTTGAGCATTTAAATTATTTATAATATTTAAATGCCCAAAGTCAAATATAATATGATTTAATTCAAAAATCCAAAAATGACCTAAGGATATATTCATCATTTTTGGCAGAGGTTTCCACCTTAACCAGAAATCATGAACTTTTCTTAGGGGCCTTTTGGGTTTATTGAAAAGATTTTAACTCACCCTAGTTGAGTTGATTTAATGCTAGGGTTTGAACATCCCCATTTCAATTTTAGGCAAAATTTAAACATGATGCAACACATGACTAGCTAGCTCAGAGCATTACCAGAAGCTAGGGATGTGACAACTCACCCCCACTAAACAAAAATCTCGTCCCGAGATTCAAGTGTAGGGTAAGATGAAAGGTAACACAACTAGTACAATCTTCATGATCCAGGTTGCACTTCATAGGAACGTTGATTCGAACACCATCTTTGTCTTGCCGTCTTGCTCTGAGAAATCCTGCCAACATGACATGGAGGGAAGAAGGAGACTCTGGAAGGGTCGATCTTCTCGAAGATCGAACAACTCACGGAATGAGACATAGGACCATCTCTCGGGTTGAGACACGAGTTACACATCGAGAGGGGTGGAAAGAGACGGATGACGAAGGTTCACTAGGTGGACAACAATTCCACACTTAAGAAGGTGGTAAACGATTGTCCACGTAGCGAGGAGTTGAGTTGCCATGATACCACGACGAAACATCCAGAAGGAGGGTGATTCGTAGATTATCCCCTTAAGTGGCAAAAAGAATTACTTTTGATTCAGAGATCACTGAAACTCTTTAAACCAGCCTAAGGCAATCACAAGCGATCATTTGGAGGGGGTCGGTAGAATGGCATACTCGGACTTGGATGATGTGGACTACCTTGTTGAAGACAACGTAATGGATGAATTTGCTTATCACCGGAAATGGAAGGGACATTGGTGGTGCAAGCTGGGAACAAAATGCAAATGCTGGAATGATTCTGGTAACTGGGGAAAAAACCCAACAATAAAGAGTGAATTCACTGTTGGAGTGGTTATAGCATAACCGAAGGGACTAGGAGCAATCCCGGTTAGTGCCGGCGATAACACCTAACGCTTGTGCGTGCTCTCAAGAACTTGAGCAATTCCATAATCATCAAGGTTTTACCAACATCCGTGTCAAGGGTCCGATAACACAACTTACTACCATGATGAATGGTGATGGAGGATGCAGATGCAAAGGAAGATAACACCTTCTCAGATTTCACCCTTGGCGGGGCCAAGGAAATAAAATCTGGATAATCGACCGAGAGACATTTAGCACTCCGCTTCTAATGTTCTCCTTGATGTGCTAGTGTAACCCATTCATATATATTGTTTGATATCTAGAACATCAAGTAAAAGGTCGGACTTCGGGATCTCAGAAATCCATAGGGCAACTAGGGAGTAAATCCTACGAAATCCCTATGGGGGGGTGGCCAACTTCCTCAATCAAGATATTATAATAACAGGTCTTCCGGCTGGGTGTGTTGGCCACGACATCCACTTTACCGATTATCGAGGGACCAATATTATAATTCTTGGGAAATGTTCCAACCATCACATCTGCCTGAGATTCAGATCTGGTTGGTGTCAGGATATCCCAGACTCATCAAGTCTAGAAAGAAAAATGAAAGTTTGCAACACAAATCGACGAGATGACGTTGCGAGATTCTCGGGAGACGAACTACGATAGCAAGCTCCAAAACATGAGCTGGTTCTGCTACAAACATGTGAACATGTTGTCCCAGACAAGCATGACCACGAAGTAGTCTTATGATAAAACACTACCGAGTTCAGGAGGGGAAACCATCATTAAGGACATCGAAGTCTCCACGCGTGGAAATCCAAAGAGTTCACCTTGGACAGACTCCTTTATCTTTGAACAACTCAATCAGTGGCTTGGTGTGCTAGGATATACATATAGCATGGAGGTTGCAAATCTCCAGACCACAGAATACTTCGCACGTATGCATGACTGACTTGGGATGATTCCAGAGGAAGCAAAACTAACTTTCTCAAATCCACGGCGACAACTTTCACCAAATGCACGTGTATAAGAGGAAGTCACTCCTTTCATCCAAACATATGCTTCATGAGCTAGCATGAACAAATGCTTTCAAAAGTTTCCAACACTAGCTTAATGTTCAGCAAAATTATGGAGAAGACAAGGATGTTGTCAATGGGCGCAACAACAATTCATCTGGGTTTCCTTTTAAAAGGAATTCCATAGTTAAGTGAACAAGTGATAGCATTGGTCAGACCTAAAAGATATAATGGTGTATGCTCGAGGGATCAACCACGAATAAGACAACATTACGAGCATCGTTGGTACTGATTTGATTTGACGATAGCCCACACTCAAATCAAAGGATTGATAAGACAATAGGTCCAGCAACTGATCACAAGGACCAATCGAGGAAGATATCATCTTTCGTCAACACATACTACACAAGAATACCCCTTTGGAACGAACTAAGTCAGGCAAGCTTTTACCTTCCAACTCTCCAAGTTGTTGTCTAGCTTAACCAACTAGCTCAGGGATATCCAACACAGATTCTTGGAGAGGGGTGGTTCACAAGAAACCAACTTGATCACGAGCTCAACACAGCGGTCAGGTGACAACCCGGTAACACCTCCGAGAAGATATTTGGAAAGTCACGAACCACCGGTATGTTACTAAGCTCGAGAACAATCTTGCTTTTGAGGGCAAGACGATATGATCAAATGAGTGAGGACTTGACAAGATCCTAACTCATCAATCGAAGGGTGCACCGAAATAAGGACTAGGTAGCACGATCAGTCTTAGAAGGATGATTCGAAAACCAACATACTAAGAATGAAATTATTATCCTTTAACTACCAATCAACAGAGTTGCTAGCAGTATTGATTTCACACATCACAATTCATTTGTCGGTATTCCGGTTGCATCAACACGAGGGCCGAGGAATGAACAGTGATGGCAAGAAGTATCACTGTACCAAGAGTTCATGGGATGGTGTGCAATTCCTATAACAATCTCGATATAAAATATGTAATACTCCAAGGTAGAACAGAGCAAAAGCTGGTTAGCAATTTGATCTGCAGAGCACAACTCCTTTGACCCAATCCTGGATATGGAAGAGGTACTGGAGTTTGTTTCTCCAAGTCATTCCGGAATAGAATGGCTTGACAGACCACAAGAATCATAGGCATCGATGAACGAACGCACGCATACTCTTGACTATCAATTGACAGACAAGGGTCAGAATGCAACTAAGGAGAACAACTCAAAGGAACATATAACTTTCTGAGTTGTGGATGCATAGATTAGTATGTTGAACCAAGTTCAACATATTTCTTCCGGATAACCCATGCAGAAAGGTAGAACTGGCAGAGTCACGATTTATGAATGGAGAACTCCTCAAGAGTACTCTAATTGTGATTTTTTTTTGATCCAATAAACATCTGCCGTAAGTAGTTCATGGTATTTGGAAGAAGAAGATACCACGGACTTCAAGGACTATCGCAAAGGTTACTAATATCCTAAAGGCACTAGCAATTACTATCAACATGAAGTAGGTAGAGTGAATCTCGGGTTCAGAACCCAGGAGTAGAATACCTACTACTAAGTAGCATCACGGGATGCTTCCGAGAATAAAGGTCAGAATCTCACACTAGGACACAAATCATGGCTAGACCACTAGATGATCCCCTAAAACACCTAGGGTCATAATAATAACTCCAACATAAAGGTCGAGGCAGTAAAGTACCTCAACTCATTGATTTGTGTGATTAATCTGACCAAAGGCACATCGGAAACAGGAGGAAGGGATTTGCAAATGCATCAGACTGTTTGGAAACCTGGGATGACTCGGACAGCATAACGGCTGTAAATGCTCAGAAAAGATTTGAGACATTCACAAAAATGGTGGCATAACCACTCAGAAGCACAATATCAAGGTTTCGAGATCAACAGTTAACATACGGAAGTAGTAGGAGCTGAACTGAGGCTTGAATCAACAATCTCATAAGTCTACGGATTAGTAACACGTGATCCTGATAGAAAGAAGAGATAGCCTAGTTCTTAATCCCCGTAGAAGATAAGATGATGACTCAGATCAGAAGGGCATGAGGTATAAGGAGTAAAAAGAGCCTTACGTTCCATCCCACAATCAATTCCCTTATATAACTAAAGAATTTCTAGACTCAACTTCGACCATTTTGGCTTGGTAAACCTACAGGCAGTCAAGCTCTGATACCAACGCTGTCAGGACCCCGACTCAATGCCACATCGATCTAGCATGTAACACCTCATATCACTTTGCGGCCTCACGCACGGTATTCCACGGGTGTCGCCTTACCTTTGCCCGGGACCGTTTGCGCCTTTTGGCACACGTATATGACAGTGTCGCTAGCATCCATATGATAAGGAGCCCGGGCTGACATGGCTAGTCGTAAACCCAAAGCGGCACAGACTTACAGGGACAGGCATCCATGACCCAGCATCGAACGTGTCGGTCATCAGCGAGTGAATCCAGGCTGTAGCACTGGGCTAGCAGGACTCCGGTGAACCGGGCTGTAGCAGGCTAACAGGACTCCGGTATTCATCGCGTGACATTTCCCCGAAGGGACAGACACAGGAACGAAGAAGGACACATGCCGGCCAGCCTAAGTGTTCCGGAGCAGTAGCAAGCTACCATGGCTCAGTGGAAACACTAGGAGACATTTCCCGGTAAGAGAGGCTACTAAAGATAAACAACTAGATGGTCAGATCCCACACATACCAAGCATTTCAATAACATACACACAATATGCTCGATATGTGCAATACAACATGGCATCACAAAATGACTCTACGACTCAAGTAGTTTATTCAATAGGCTCCGAGGAGCGAGATATTACAAACATGGGTCTCATGACCCAACAATCAGAGCATACAAGTCAAAACACAAACGGAAGCTATCATGTCTGGGTACAGACATCTATAACTGAAAAAGGCTGAGAAGCCTGACTATCTACCAATCCTGTCGAGGCACAAGATCGTAGCTGAGGTAACAAGCTAAACGTCGAAGACCACACGGAATTACTAGTGAGACTGAAGTCTCTCTGCAAAAACATAAAATAGGCAAACGTGAGTACAAATGTACCCAGCAAGACTTACATCAGAACTATCTACATATGCATCATTATCAACAAAGGGGTGGTGGGGTTTAACTCACATTCTTTTGAGGTGGCGCACACGAGTCCACATATTCACCAACCAATACACCACTATGGATTCGCTCCCGTCTCCCTACGAGAACGCCATCCATAGCACTCATGCTTATCTTGCGTATTTTAGAGTATCCACTTTCACTTGTCTATGAACTGATATAAGCAACCCAGAAGTCCTTTTCCGCGGACACGGCTATTCGAATAGATTATGATAACCCTGCAGGGGTGTACTTCTTCATACATGTTTCCACCACTTAGCGTCTGCACACGACATGTGCTCGGCAGACTTCAAGCGAAAGCCGACGTGGGTGTAGACCACGACCTACCTAAACACTTAAGTCTCTAGTCCAGGTTTATCGCCTATTCAGGTTCCATCCGCAGGGAGTCCGGCCGAGGTTTCCCATACGGCCCCGAACGATGTGGACAGGGTTCCCGAGATACCTAACGGGTATTCGGTACACCCGGCCACGTACCTACCGCATCACAGCCCACCCCTACGGTCAGCGCTGTCCACGGCCTCCAGTAGACTACAAACACCAGAAACTACTTGCAACTCCTGGACAGAGAGCTAGGGTGAATAAGAAGTCGAGCGGGGTCATATTTCAGGGCCCAATGTATGGTAGTAACTGAATCATGGATCACAAACACAGAACTCAGTTCCTGAGGACGGCTGCAATGAGACAACCCACCATGTACTCCTACATGGCCTCTCACCGCTACCTTTACCAAATCGTGTTCACACACTTAGCTCACACACAGTAGGACATGCTCACACACCTCTGATTCATCCCCGATGAATCAGACCTGACTCAACTCTAAGCAGTAGCAGGCATGACAAACAAACATGAATGAGTAGGCACAACAGGGCTCAAACAACTCCTACTCATGCTAGTGGGTTTCATCTAATTACTGTGGAATGACAGGTCATGCAGAGGATAAAGGGGTTCAGCTACCGTAGCAAGTAACAGATGAATCGATGTTGTCCTAATGCAGTAAAAGAGAGCAGGAGCGAGAGAGTGGGATTTTATCGGAATGAACAAGGGGGTTTTGCTTGCCTGGCACTTCTGAAGATAACATTGAGTCTTCATCAGTGTCAACGATCACATCATCGGTATCACGTTTATCGAGAGGGGACAAATACCGGCAACACAGAAAGAAACACAATCAATGCACTGCACAATATGATGCATGATCATGACATAGCAAAATGAATGTGTTTTGGGCTAATGCATCTAGCAACAAGTTAAATGGAGTTGGTTTGAATATAAAATTCAAATTCAAACTCCATATGTGGTTATTTAAATGTCATTCACTTCATTTGCCCTAAACAGTAGTGATAAGTTGTTCTAACATGCATGAAAATGGTACAAATGGATTCCTTGAATTTTTCTGATAATTTTTCATATATAAATTATTTAATTTGGAGTTACGGTTAATTTTCTATGATTTATTGAAGTTTTAGGCATTTTCTGGAATTTCCTGAATATAATTAAATCCAGAAAATACTTTATGACATCAGCACTGCGTCATGCTTGCATCAGCAAGTCAACAGGGCTGCCCCGGGTCAAACCTGACCAGGGGGTCCCATTAGTCAGTGACTTAGGGGCTAATCCCGCGTTGACCCGAGCTTTGACCCACTACAGGGCCCACTGTCAGTGGCTGTGGGGGGGTGTTTAGGCGTCATTAGTGTTAATTAGGCGTGCCACGTCGGCAGTCGCCGGAGTGTCGCCGGCGACGACCAAAACTGCGGCGGGAGCTCGCGGGACTTGAGCTACAGGCGGCGGCTGGACTCGCGGAGACCACCGGGGCGTAGCCCGTGCTCGTGCGCATCTAGGGGGGCCAACGGGAGGTGCGGGGGTGGCCGGGGTTCGCCGGAATGGAGCCCGAGGCGGCTGCCGGAGCTCGGGTTTGGGCGGAGCGAGGTTACGGGGTGCTAGGGGGCTGGCTGAGGGGCTATGCGGACTCCTGGGGCAGCTAGGAGCACGCTAGGCTCGTCGGACTGGCCGCAGCAGCACGTCAGTGCCATGCCCGGCGTCCATGGCGGACGGCGGCACTCGGGAATGTGGCCGGGGTGCTACGGCACGGAAACGAACAAAATGGAGGAGGGGAAACGGAGTGGAGCTCACAGGGGTTGCGACGGTGGCCTCGGGGAGCTCGGGGAGGCGTCGGAGGCGGCGAATTTGACCGCGGCGAACTTCGGTGGCCGGCGACGGAAACGGCGATGGTGGCGGCGTTGCAGCACGTCCGGGAGGTCCGTAGCTCAACGAGGAGGTGGAGGGGGTTGTGGCGGAGCTCAGAAGCGGGTCGGGGAGGCGAGGGGAGGCCAGTGGCTACGGTGATGCCCGTCGGCGGCGGCGGTGGTTCTCGGGTGAGAGGGAGAGAGAGCAGGGGGAGAGCTCGGGAGAGAGTGAGGGGCGGTCGGGGGAGGCGCGTGGCGTCGTCCGGGGCGTCACTGGGGAGCCCAAGGAGGAAGCAGGAGGTGGCTAGTGGGGGGGAAGCAGGAGGTGGCCGAGGCAGCGTCGGCGAGCGCCACGCCTCGCCTCTGCTCGTCCTCCTGGCAGAGGAGGAAGAGGACAAAGGAGGAGGAGGTGGGCTGGGCTGGGCCGCGGGAGAAGCTGGGCCAGGCAGGTAAGCAGGTAAGCGGCCCAGGTGGCCTCTCTCCCCTTTTTTTATATTTTGTTTTATCTTTTCTATTTCTGTAGTTTTGTTTTTGATTTGTTTTAATATCAAATCATTTTATAAAATCCTGGAAATAATTATGGGTGCTTTCTGAATTATTCCAGTGACCCTTATCAATTTCCAACATTTATTTGAGCATTTAAATTATTTATAATATTTAAATGCCCAAAGTCAAATATAATATGATTTAATTCAGAAATCCAAAAATGACCTAAGGATATATTCATCATTTTTGGCAGAGGTTTCCACCTTAACCAGAAATCATGAACTTTTCTTAGGGGCCTTTTGGGTTTATTGAAAAGATTTTAACTCACCCTAGTTGAGTTGATTTAATGCTAGGGTTTGAACATCCCCATTTCAATTTTAGGCAAAATTTAAACATGATGCAACACATGACTAGCTAGCTCAGAGCACTACCAGAAGCTAGGGATGTGACAGAATCCGCCAACATTCTTCACTCATATCATTATGGCAAGGACAAGTGCAATCAACTTCCACATCTTGCACTAGTTCAAGGAGTCACAAACCCTCATGTTGGTAAGGCAAGGGACAAGGTAACCTAATGATTTCATGGACATCATCTTGTGTGTGCATCACTCTATGTCTATGGATATTCTTGTTTGTTCCTTGTGGGACTAACCCATGTAGGTATGTTGAAAGTGCAACTCACTCTAAAGGATTGCTCCAAATGATCTGCATCAACATTGAGCATCCACATCTTCAACACCTACATGAAGTCATCATCGACAAAACCCAAGGTTAGTTCATCCCTCTAAAAGGGGATCTCACATCTAGGGGGATCTTAACTCTAAGAATTGAGTCAAAGCAACTCTAATGGTGTGAACACAACAATGCATTATGTAAAAGTGGTAACCCCACTTGAGCTTAAACGATGAGTATGACATATGATCAAATGTTCTCATTTCACTCCTAAGTCAATATACTCATATATAGATGACCTAGTCATTGCCAATTGTTTGATAGATGCTAGAATTGGTTGTGCATGCTTTGTCACATATTTCATTTGCCATTCTATTGTGTGAGCATGTTGGTTGCATATTTTACTCATTCGAGGACATCCACTTGTTGCTTTGATTGTTTGGGTTCCTTTTCTTTTTGCCAAGTGGATGGACAAGAATGCCTAAGAACCTTCTCTAGCTATCTATGCTTTTCTCGTCTCAAACTCTATTCATGCTACATCACAAAATTTGATCAAGTCAGATTCGAACCACTCTTTGTGAGGAGCACTCGGAGTCCCCGATTCATCATAGACTTAAACTTCCAAAACTTCTTTGTGATTCTCGGTCTGACAGATTCCTCCATTTCGGTCCTACCAAGATCACTAAGTCGATCTAGGTTTTCAATCTTGGTGCAACCGATTTGAACTTTTCGGTTACACCAAGTTGGTGTAACTGTATACAGTTATGCATCTCGGTGCCACCGAGTTGTTCCACTCGGTCACACCTACAGGGTCGGGCTATATATACTCACGGTAAAAATTTTGGAAATTTCTCCAAACCCCTTCACCCGTGCATAGCTCGATCTGCCTCCAGGGTCTCCGGATCGTCTCCTCGTCGCCAGCCGCCTCCTGTCGCTGGTCTTCGCCGCCGTCAACGGGATTCACCCCCACCGTTGCCGCCGTAGCGAGTTCATCGCCAAGCTAGGGTATGGACTCGATCACAGTGCTATCCTCGTCTGATTCCTAGCACATTGTGTTCATTATGATTCTTGACACGATTGAAACACTCCTATCCAGTCAATACAATCCTTAGAATAGATGCGATTTGAAAATTTAGGGTTAGGTTTCCGCCGAAACCATCTCGGACCCACCGAGTTGAAAAACTCGGTCCCACTGATTTGGCTAATGCCATTACACTAGTAACTCTCGGTCTGACCGAGAATTGCTAATCGGTGTGAGCGATTTTAAAACTTTTTGAAACCCTAGCAGTCTCGGTGCCACCAAACTGTAACTCGGTCCTACCGAGTTCACCAGTTTAGGTTCCAAAACTTCTTCGGTATCACCGAGTTTGAAAATCAGTTAATCCAAAATGCTTTCTGTGGAAAACTAAAACTGAGTTTTTGAATCATTCTTTTGCAAAAATCTCTGCATTTTGTGATGCTCATCCATTCTATGTCATCTATAACTATTCACAGGGTCAGCAGTCAGTGATCTCAGCATATCAGACCAAAGTGATAGTCAGAACAAGTCAGAAGAGCATATTCACATGTGTGAGGGCACTAGTCCCTCAAGTTCTTCAGATGATGGCAGCAGGAGCACCCCAAGCAATCTACCTAAAGCTGCCACCAGGACAAGGAAGAAGAGAACCTTAGAATATGAGGATGAGGATTATATGGCAGAAGAAGATGAGGCTACTTCCAAGAAGATAGTGCTCAAAATGGAGTATGGCTCAGCAAAGACCACAAAGCCTGGACTTAATAGGAAGGTTCCTGCCAAGAGGACACCTATGATGAAGGTCAGAGGATCAACAAAAGTGCCTGAAAAGCCTGATCCCAAAGAGCCAGCTGCAGAAGGAAAGAAAAGGAAGGAAAGGGTCAAAAAGACCATGGCCAGAGTTGTTGGTCAACCTTCCATGATGGAAGAAGAACATGAAGAAGAGGTTGCTGCACCAGCACCCAAGGCACAAAAGCTGATGGGTGATGCTATAAAGTCAGGGGCGGCAACATCAAAGCCCAAAGAAGCACCCAAAGCTGCCCCCAAGCCCAAGAGTGCACCAAAGAGGAATACCAGGAATATTCCAGCTACTGAGAAGAACAAGTCCCTAGTGCTTGAAGTTGCTGCTGAGGAAGATGAAGAAGGACAAGTCCTGAGGAAGCTAAATCCCAAGATTCCAGACCACAATGATGCTCATCCTGTGGCTGAGGAAATGAATATCAGGAGAGACTCGGGGTTGAGGCTTTGGAGAATGACAGATCCATATGCCACCAGGAGAAGAACTGCTGTTGATTACAGGTTCCACACTAAGGACAAGCATGACTTCTATGAGACAATCTAGTTAGACAAGAAGCCCATAGTGTTTGATATGAGGTGGGTCAACCGAACCTACATGAAGGAAAATGAAGAACACTATCCTGGAGTACAAGACAGTTTTGTTGCTTGTGGAGTTGCAGATTTTGTTGGGCAAAAACTCACCAACTAGAAGGATGAACTCATTATGCAATTCTACTCCACAACACATTTCTATCCAGATGGGAGGATAGTTTGGATGTCTGAAGGTACAAGGTACCAGTCAACCATTGAGGAATGGGCCAATCTAATCAATGCCCCAAAGGAGAGTGGAGATGACTTGGATGTTTATGCCAAGAAGAAGATGGATCACAATTCTATGTCACACATGTACAAGGAGATCCCAGACAAAGCTCTTGAGACTTTCAAGTTTGGGTCAGTCCACTTTCTTCTGTCAGGGCTGCCAACGATCAACTGGATCCTAAGGCACACTCTTTTGCCCAAGTCAGGTGACCAGAACATGATCAGAGGGCATGCAATCAACTTGCTACATATATTTGATGTGCCACAAAAATTCAAGGTCATGAGCCTTATGGTTGAGACCATTAAGAGGACAACAGCAGACCAGAAGAGGAGTTGTGGATATGCCCCACAGATTCAGGAGTTGATTAACTCAAAGATGGCACAGGAAAATATATGTTGGATAAGGAACACTTTGCTCTCTATCCAGACTTTGAGGACAATCAAGTTGTAATGAATGAGAATGAACCATCATCAGTGCAAGCTCAAGAGAAGAAGGAGAAAGCAAAGAGAGAGAAGGATGCCAAGATGCCAACTCAAGAGGAGGCATCTGAGTACTTTTTGAAGAACAAGCAGGACCAACTTGGTTACTTGATAGCATCAACACTGAGGATTGAGAAGGGGTTAGCCACCCTAACTCAAAACCAGGAGAGCCTGGAAAGAATCATGGAACAAAAATTCTATGATCTAGATGTCAAAGTAACTGAGATTTAGTCAGTCGTGGAGCAGCTTCAGGATGACATGCAGGAGAGGAAGGGCAAGACAACCACTGATGCATTTTCCAGAGTGCCTAGAGCTTAGAGGTCAGATGTCGTGCCTGTGACAGACACTAGAGCTACATCATCTGCACCAGGTACAGCTCCTACAACTCCAGGGCAACCAGCTCCAGCACCAACTCCCCCAGCTCCATCCACATCAACTGAAGCCTTCGTCCAAGGAGCCATCTCTACACCACCACCTAAAGATCAAACCTGAGAGTCGATCCAGCACTATGCATTTTCTATGAACTTTTTGGTAACTTGTTGCCAAAGGGGGAGAAAAATGTATAGATCATTGGCTTCGAGAGAGAGAGTGTGTTGCTTTTGTTCTCTCTTGCTTTGGTGGTTAAACTTTGTTTGCTTTTGATTGCTTGAGATACTATGCTATTATCTGTGAGACATTGATGATCATGTGTTTGATCATAAGCTACACTTATGCTTGTTTGATGATATTATCGTACCTATCCTTTTATGATCATTCACTTTGCTTGGTGATGAGTGCATGTATTCAATCTTTATTATTTTGAGCGCTCCACCAAGATGTATGTGACATGGAAGAGTAACCCATGAGCCTAATTCCTTGTGCATTTGCAGTCCAAAGCAAATCTTAAACTATGCACAAATTTAGGGGGAGCTCTTGCTTATCACATACTTCTCGAAGGAATGATGTTTTTCAATCTTATTATCATTTGTCGAAGCTTTGATCTATATGTTGTCATCAATTACCAAAAAGGGGGAGATTGAAAGTGCAACTATCCCTAGGTGGTTTTGGTAATTCATAACAACATATAGCTCATTGAGCTAATGCTATTCCAAGACTATTATTTCAGGAAAGCTCAATGAATGGCATGGCATGGATGATGAAAGTGGATCCCTCAAAATATGAAGGACAAAGGATTGGCTCAAGCTCAAAAGCTCAAGACTCTTCATTTTACATTTTAGCGATCCAAGATCACATTGAGTCTATAGGAAAAGCCAATACTATCAAGGAGGGATGAGGTGTTGCTTAATGAGCCTCTTGCTTCAAGTGCTTAGTGATATGCTCCAAATACCCTCAACTACTTTCTCACATCCTCATATGACCTAAACCCAAAGTCAAAATCGGTCACACCGATTCTTTCTATCCGGCGCCACCGAGTTCAAATGTCATAGCCACTGCCACAAACCTTAGGCAAATCGGTCTCACCGATAGGGATCTTGGTCTCACCGAGATGGGATTGTAATCTCTCTGTTTCCCTTTGTAAAGTTTGGGTCTAACCGAAGTGAGCGATCGGTCCCACCGAGATTGCAATGTAAACTCCCTGTTTCCCTTTCGTAACATTTCGGTCTCACCGAAATGAGAGAATCGGTCCCACCGAGTTTACCTGACCAACTCTCTGGAAAGCTTATTACCAAAATCGGTCTCACCGAGTTTGTGTAATCGGTCTTACCGAGATTATGTTATGCCCTAACCCTAACCATATCGGTCCTACCGAGTTGCATGTCGGTCCCACTGAAAATCCTAACGGTCACTAGGTTTACTAAATCGGTCCGACCGAGTCTGTTGAATCGGTCCCACCGATTTTGGTAAATTGTGTGTAATGGTTAGATTTTGTGTGGAGGCTATATATACCCCTCCACCTCCTCTTCATTCGTGGAGAGAGCCATCTGAACAAACCTACACTTCCAACTTACCATTTCTGAGAGAGAACCACCTACTCATGTGTCGAGGCCAAGATATTCCATTCCTACCATATGAATCTTGATCTCTAGCTTTCCCCAAGTAGCTTTCCACTCAAATCTTCTTTCCACCAGATCCAAATCCCATGAGAGAGAGAGTTGAGTGTTGGGGAGACTATCATTTGAAGCACAAGAGCAAGGAGTTCATCATCAACGCACCATTTGTTACTTCTTGGTTTTATTTTATGGAGAGTGGTGTCTCCTAGATTGGCTAGGTGTCACTTGGGAGCCTCCGACAAGATTGTGGAGTTGAACCAAGGAGTTTCTAAGGGCAAGGAGATCGCCTACTTCGTGAAGATCTACCGCTAGTGAGGCAAGTCCTTCGTGGGCGATGGCCATGGTGGGATAGACAAGGTTGCTTCTTCGTGGACCCTTCGTGGGTGGAGCCCTCCGTGGACTCGTGCAACCGTTACCCTTCGCAGGTTGAAGTCTCCATCAACGTGGATGTAAGATAGCACCACCTATCGGAACCACTCCAAAAACATCCGTGTCTCCAATTGCGTTTGAATTATCCAAACCCTTCCCTTTACTTTCTTGCAAGTTGCATGCTTTAATTTCCGCTGCTCATATACTCTTTGCATGCTTGCTTGAATTGTGTGATGATTGCTTGACTTGTCCAAAGATTGCTAAAATCTGCCAAACTCTAAAATTGGGAAAAGGTTAAGTTTTTAATTGGTCAAGTAGTCTAATCACCCCCCCATCTAGACATACTTCAAGGTCCTACACATAGAGGGAGCGGAAAAGTCAGAAAGCATTCAAGAAAAGAGAGGCCCACCGCTGCAAGAAAGAAGAGGACGCATGCGCTTCTGCGGAGAGGTCGGCCGAGATCCAAGCACGGTGGGGTGTGGCCGACAAAGCCGGGAAGGAGAACGTTGGTGTCTCTCCAGCATGTGAGAAGTAGTAGTACTAGTAGTTAGTGTGTGTGTGTGTGTGTGTGTGTGTCTGAGTACGAGCATGTGCCAGTACTACTAGTTACTACTGTAGCTTTTAGAGCAATTTACCAGTACATTAGTGTGACGCCCCGAGACCGACGCTCCAGAAGACTTCCAGCTATTCCAAGTTTCGTCGAGTGATTTGTTTTGTGTGTGCATTCTTCATTGCATCATTTGCATTGCATCATGTCATCATGCCATCATGTCATTTAATTTTTAAAACTCATCTAAGTAAATTGTATGGATCTTCAATCCATTTAAATGGAGGGAAGGGTGACTTCTCTTTATAACATATCCTCCCAATATTAGGGAGCTACTATAAAATATTCCATTTTTAGGAATAAACCATAACACACTTACAGTTTAAGCTCCATGCCAGTTTTCAGCTCAACTTGTATTTATTTGGCCCTCGAAATAAATATTTTGCTCTTATTTATTTTCTATAAATAGAAAAGGAAAATCTTTTCCCCCTTCCTTTCTCTAAATCTAGCCCAGCAGGCCCCTGGCCATTTTCTCCTTCGGACTAGCCCAGTTAGGCCCAACTTCCCCGTAGCCCACCAGTTCCTCTAATCCTAGCCTGATCCCCTCACCCGATCTCCTCCTCTCCCTCTCGTTCCTCCGCCACTGCCACTCACACACGCACGCACACAACTAGTGCCAGGAGGAGCGCCCGCGCTCGATCCCCATGGCGCGCCTCCCCAGCAAGTGACACCACCCTCCTCGCCGGCGCGCCCGACCTCTTCACCGCGTCGCTTCCCTGCTCCTCCTCCTTATGCCTCGTTCCGGCGTCGTTCGCAATGTCCGACGACCACATGTGCCAACCACTGCCATCTCCCTGTTCAAGTTGACGCCAGGGCCGACCCCAAGCTCTCATCTGCGTCGTCATCAGCTGCAGTTGCAGGTCCGGTAGACCCGTGCCAGTCATGGCCCTCCTCGTGCCCCTGCTTTCTCTCCGACGGCCTTCCGTGGCTACAACCACCTTTGCGGCCAAGACCATCGAACCACCACCATCGCCTCCTTGATGTTGTTGTTGATGCCAAGTCCAACGACCACCAAGCAGGGAGTAGCGCCAAGTACCACAACGTCTTTGGGAGACCCGTGAACATCAAGTTCCTCTGCCACGAACGGTTACAGTATTGTGGATCCGCCAAGTACCCCTTCGGATTGCCAAGTTCGTCTACGTGCGTGTACCACTCCCGTCACCGAAGAACTATGTATCACAAACTCCAAGTTCCACTACCATCGCCCCGAAGACATCGGATGTGTCAAGTCCCTCTTCGAGACATGTACCAGTACTTTCACTACCGTCGCGAGAACGTCTACTTCCATATAGACCGCATTGAACTCGACCCACTCCAAAACGCACGCTTCGAAGGTATAGCCACCGAGATGCACGACCGTGAACGAATGCATGTTGTATGAGATGCTCATGTTCAAACCGTGTCCGAGATGTCGTTGCACGTTCCTCCTCGCACTACAAAAAAAGACACATCCGTGACATTTTGTGCCGAACGGATTTTTTTACTGTCATACTTATGACACTTCTATGACGATAATTGTGACAAAACCCGGTATCATCATACATGTGACGGGCTCCTACTTCTATGAAAAAAATCATGACATAAAATGGGCTTTTCGTCCTGGGCGGGCCGGAGACGTAGCTGCATGACATTCTTTGGGCCGTCCATGACAAAAAACCATGGTAGAAGCGAGGGCGAAGAAAATTTCGGGGAGTTCCTGGTTATGGTGGGTGGTCGGGGGCAGAGCGATGCGCGTTTCTCTCGTACACGTACGCGCGTGTGTGTGAGGCGTTGTCTCTAATTGAACCTGAGCGAGGCGTTGGGCTCTAACTGAACCCGAGTGATTGCACTGCAGGCTACTGATACGTCTCCAACATATCTACTTTTGCAAACACTTTGTTTTGGACTCTAACTTGCATGATTTGAATGAAACTAACCCGGACTAACGTTGTTTTTAGCAGCACTGCCATGATGTTGTTCTATGTGTAGAAAAGAAAAGTTCTCGGAATGTCCTGGAAATCCACGGAGGCACTTTTCAGAATTAATAAGAATTTTTGGCGAAAGAATGAAGGCCAGGGGGCCCACGGGCTGTCCACAAGACAGGGGGCACCCCCACTAGGGCGCGCCCTCCTATCTCGTGGACCCCCTGGACACCTCCCGACATCAACTCCAACTCCATATATACCGTTTCAGGGAGAAAAAAATCAGAGAAAAAGTTTCATCGCATTTCACGACACAGAGCCGCCGCCAAGCCCTAATCTCTCTTGGGAGGGCTGATCTGGAGTCCGTTCGGGGCTCCGAAGAGGGGGATTCGTCGCAGTAGTCATCATCAACCATCCTCCATCACCAATTTCATGATGCTCACCACCGTGCGTAAGTAATTCCATCGTAGGCTTGCTGGACGGTGATGGGTTGGATGAGATTTACCATGTAATCAACTTAGTTTTGTTAGGGTTTGATCCCTAGTATCCACTATGTTCTGTGATTGATGTTGCTATGACTTTGCTATGCTTAATGCTTGTCACTAGGGCCCGAGTGCCATGATTTCAGATCTGAACCTATTATGTTTTCATGAATATATGTGTGTTCTTGATCCTATCTTGCAAGTCTATAGTCACCTATTATGTGTTATGATCCGACAACCCCGAAGTGACAATAATCAGGATACTTCTTGGTGATGACCGTAGTTTGAGGAGTTCATTTATTCACTATGTGCTAATGCTCTGTTCCGGTTCTCTATTAAAAGGAGGCCTTAATATCCCTTAGTTTCCGTAAGGACACCGCTGAACATGGGAGGGTGGGACAAAAGATGTCATGCAAGTTCTTTTCCATAAGCACGTATGACTATTTACGGAATACATGCCTACATTACATTGATGAATTGGATCTAGTTCTATATCACCCTATGTTATAGCTATTACATGAGGAATCGCATCCGGCATAATTATCCATCATTGATCCATTGCCTACGAGCTTTTCACATATTGTTCTTCGCTTATTTACTTTTCCGTTGCTACTGTTACAACTACTACAAAAACCCAAAAACATTTACCTTTACTTTTGCTACCGCTACTATTATTATCATACCACTTTTGCTACTAATCACTTTGCTGCAGATACTAAGTTATCCAGGTGTGGTTGAATTGACAACTCAACTGCCAATACTCAAGAATATTCTTTGGCTCCCCTTCTATCGAATCAATAAATTTGGGTTGAATACTCTACACTCGAAAGTTGTTGCGATCCCCTATACTTGTGGGTTATCCAGACTAATTTCTGGCGCAGTTGCCGGGGAGCATAGCTCTATTCTCTGAGTCACTTGGGATTTATATCTGTTGATCACTATGAAGAACTTAAAAGACGATCGAACTACTATTTTGCCCTCAACTACGAGGGGAGGTAAGGAACTGCCATCTAGCTCTGCACTAGTTTCTCCTTCCGTTATAAGTAAGATTGCGACACCTAAACCTGCTATTGCTATGAATTCTGATGTGTCGCACGTTATTGATGATGCCACTTCTGCTATGAATGATGAAACTACTTCTGTGCTTGATATTATTGTGCCATTAGGTGAATTTCGAGATGGACAACTTGCTAGATTTAGGGGGAATGAAAATATTGAAGAACATACTATTGATGATAGTGATGATGAAGGTCCCCCCAATGATTATGTTTTACCTGTTGTTCCTAAGGGTTATGTTATGCATGAAACAGCTGCTATGGAAATTCTTGCTTGCAATGATAGAAATTATCTTAAGAAATTATTAGCCAAATGGAAGCAGCAGTCTCTTAATGCTAGGATGAAACCCGATCTTGCTTTTGCTACTTCACCTATCTGTGTTACTGATAAGGATTATGAATTCTCTGTTGATCCTGATGTTATTACTTTAGTTGAATCTAATCCTTTTTATGGCCTTGAATCTGAAACTGTTGTGGCACATCTTACCAAGTTGAATGATATAGCCACCCTATTTACTCATGATGAGAAGTCTCGCTATTTATATATCCTTAAGATATTTCCGTTCTCATTAAAGGGTGATGCTAAGACTTGGTATAATTCTCTTGATCCTAGTTGTGTGCGTAGTCCTTAGGATATGATTTATTACTTCTCTGCTAAATATTTCCCTACTCATAAGGAATAAGTTGCCTTGTGGGAAATATATAATTTTGTGCAAATCAAAGAAGAGAGTCTCCCACAAGCTTGGGGGAGGCTTCTCCAGTTACTTAATGCTTTTCCTGATCATCCTCTTAAGAAAAATAAAATACTTGATATCTTCTATAATGGGCTAACCGATGCTTCCAAGGACTACTTGGATAGTTGTGCTGGTTGTGTTTTCAGGGAAAGAACAGTCGATGAAGCTGAAATACTATTGAATATTATGTTGACTAATGAAAATAATTGGACTCTTCCCGAGCCAGTTCCTGAAGTAATTCCTGAACCAATTGAGCCAACTCCTGAGCCTATTCCTAACCCACTCCGAAGAAGAGAGGTGTTTTATTTCTCAGTCCTGAAGATGTGCAAGAGGCAAAGAAATCAATGAAAGAAAAAGGTATTAAAGCTGAAGATGTTACAAATTTACATCCTATTGAAGAAATACATGGTCTTAATTTACCGCCTGAAGAACCACATTGTCTTGATAACCCGACACAGGTAGTAAAGGTAAATTCTCTCTATAGATATGATAAAGTTGAATTACCCTCTACTAAATTTCATAGCCCATGCTTAGATGAATTTGATGACTTTATGGCTAGACAAGAAAGTTTTAATGCTTATGTCGGTAGAGAGTTAAAGAATAATGCTTTCGAGATAGGATGCGTAGGTGATAATCTGGCTAGAGTTAAAGATGAACTTCACCGTGTTAGCAAATATGCTTCTATGGTTGCTACTCAAGCTGAGCAAGTACTTAAAGCTCAAAATGATTTTCTTGAGGAATTAAATAATAAAAATGACTTTGGTATTAGAGTGGCTACTAGAACTGGTAGAATGACTCAGGAACTGTTGTATCCTGAAGGCCACCCTAAGAGAATCGAGCAAGATTCTCAGAGAAACAATTTAGAGGCACCTAGTTCTTCTAAAAAGAAGAAGAAGAAAGATGATAGAACTTTGCATGCTTCTAGTAAACCTACTGTAGTCACACCTGAGAATCCCAATAATATTTCTATTTCTGATGCTGAAACACAATCAGGTGATGAACATGAACCTAGTGATAATGTTAATGATAATGGTAAAGACAATGATGTAGAGATTGAACCTGTTGTTGATCTTGATAACCCACAATCAAAGAATCAACGTTATGATAAGAGAGATTTTGTTGCTAGGAAGCACGGTAAAGAAAGAGAAACATGGGTTCAGAAACCCATGCCCTTTCCTCCTAAACCATCCAAGTCAAAGGATGATGAGCATTTTGAGCGCTTTGCTGAAATGATTAGACCTATTTTATTACGTATGCGCTTAACTGATATGCTGAAAGTAAATCCTTATGCTAAGTATATGAAGGATATCATCACAAATAAAAGAAAGATACCGGAACCTGAAATTTCCACCATGCCTGCTAATTACACCTTTAAGGGTGGAATACCAAAGAAACTTGGAGATCCGGGTGTTCCAACTATACCATGCTCTATTAAAAGAAATTATGTTAGAACTGCTTTATGTGATCTTGGAGCCGGTGTTAGTGTTATGCCTCTCTCTTTATATCATAGAATTGAATTGAATAAGTTCACACCTACTGAAATATCTTTGCAAATGGCCGATAAATCAACTGCTATACCTGTCGGTATTTGTGAGGATGTGCCTGTTGTGGTTGCAAATGTCACTGTCTTAACGGACTTTGTTATTCTTGATATTCCTGAGGACGATAGTATGTCTATGATCCTTGGTAGTCCTTTTCTTAATATTGCAGGGGCTGTTATTAATTGCAACAAAGGCAATGTCACTTTTCATGTTAATGGTAATGAGCACACTGTACACTTTCCGAGGAAACAATCTCAAGTTCATAGCATCAATTCTATTGAAAAAAATTCCAACTATCATTTTTCGAGGTTTTGAATTTCCTCTCCCTACTGTCAAGAAAAAGTATGATATTCTTATTGTTGGGGATTTTCATATCCCCGTTGAGGTAACTTAGTGTTATTCGAAATTTCTCCGATTCCGTGTTATTCGGAATGAGTTTGTTAACAAGACTTGATCAACCTTGTTAGTGGGTTCATTTTGATGATCATGAGATGGATGAAACTAGAAGGCACAACGTTCTGTACCCTCTTTTTACTTTCTGTTATTTAGATTAAATAAAGCAAAAATAGTATTATCCGTCTATTTTCTGAATTATTCGTGCATTAAAAAATAGTCCGAAAATAAAAGTGTTCCAAATGCCCTGCAAATTTAGTATGATTTTTTCTGGAATATTTGAGGATTTTAGGCACTGAAAACACTGCAAAAGGGGCAAGCACCAGGCCACCAGAGAGGAGCCCCCCTCCCCCATAGGGCGCGCCCCTCTGTCTCGTGGGCCCCTGGTGGTTCCCCTCTACTTATGCCAGCACCCACACACTTCATCTACTACCCAAAAAAAATCCCCACCAGCTCAAGACCGAGTTCTAGCTCGTTTGGCTGCGATTTTCGATCTCTTAGCTCAAAGCTCCATTCTCAAAACTGCTTTGGGAGATTGTTGCTTGGCATGTGACTCCTCCATTGGTCCAAATAGTTTTTGTTCTAGTGCTTTATTCATTGCAAATTTTTGCTGCCTAGGTGACCGTGTTCTTGAGCTTGCATGTTAAATTTTTAAGGTCCCAAGCAATTCCAATGCATGATATAGGCTCTAGGCACTTGGAGGAGTAGTTGCTATCAATCTTGTTTAGTTTTATTCACTTTTATTTTGAAGTTACTAAATTTTCAGAAATTTTCAAAAAAAGAAATATGCTTAGAAGAATGTACCAAGGTGGTTCCTCGGCAAAGAAAGGGCCAAGGATTGCTATACATGAATAAGATGTTAATTTGCCAAGGGACGCAAATGTACGGGCTTGCGAGTGGCCATCCGATGATTTTATGGTTGAAGCAGGATTCAAGGGGGAATTTGACGTGTATGTGTGTAATGCTGAGCTTGAGGACTTCTTACAAGATAAGTGTCCCCAATATTATCAATTGACTGATTCCTTTGTGCGGTGGTTTGAATATATTTCTTCGCGTAATTCTCCTAGTGTTATGTTTGATATTTATGACACATCTTATACCATGGATTTAGAGGATTTCACAACTGCTTGCAAACTCCCGCAGTGGGGTAATATTAATGATCCTCCCAAATCTGAAGTTAGAGATTTTCTTGCTAGTATTATTGTGGGAGAATCTAGGGACGTAACACAAGCTACCATCGGGAGCATTCATTTTCCTGCTATACATTACTTTGCTCTCTTTATTGGTAGATGCATTAACGGTAAGGACGAAGTATGTCACATGTGTGCCCCTGATCTTTTTTTCCTCAAGAGTGCTGTGTCAAGTTATAGAGGTTATAACTTCGGGGCAATAGTTGCACGTAGGTTGCATAATAATAATAGAAGGGGAGATTTCTTTGGAGGAATTTATGCAACCCGTGTGGCTAATTTTCTTAATATAGCCCCACGAGAGGGGGATATGATTGTACCTCCTGTTTATTTGGATAAAGAAACTATGTTTGATCATCATTTTCTTGAGAGGAATGAACAATTCCTCCATTATCGACTAACCTATAACAGACGCAACGTCGTCCCTGTTACTCTTCCTGCTCCCTACCTTTTTGATTATCAGACAAAAGGAAGATATGTTGTCACTAGGGAAGAAGCCACTGAATATGAGAGGGGAATGGAGGAAGCTCGCCAACACGCTGCTACATGGGAGGCGGTCGCCTCTTCATCTCAATACTACCCCGGCTACTCTTATGGATATCAGCCAGGCGGTCATTGGTATTAGACCAACTTAGGCCAAAAGCTTAAGCTTGGGGGAGTATGTATTTCTCACCGACTTTACATTCATGTTCACACACTAGTCGTCGGTGCTCACACTCTTTCATTGTATTATCCATGTTAGTTTAAATTTCTTTTTCTAGCTTTCTTCTTGTGTGTTTGTTAAACCTTAAGAAAAACCAAAAAAAATAGTCAGTTTAATTTCCATGCTTGTAGTAGAAATTAAAATGAAAACCCAAAAAGATTTCTTGTTCTTCTTTTACTTGTTGGGAGATTTCCCGTGTAAATAGTTTTATTTTATTTTCTTTCTTTTGGGGGTCGAGAAGACCATATTGAAAATGCTAAGTGGCTCTTATATGCATGATTGATTATTATACTTAGAGCCCATACTACCTTGTCTTCTCTCTTGAGTTGAATGCTTGCAGATTCCAGCTTAGTCCAATGCATGTGCACTCTTATTATTATACACGTCATTCGGTCGTGCAAGTGAAAGGCAATAATGATGATATATGATGGACTTATTGGGATGAGAAAAGCTGGTATGAACTCGACCTCTCTTGTTTTTGTAAATATGATGATTCATCGTTCCTGAGTCAGCTATTATGAAGTAAACATATTTGCAATGACATTTAGAGATTATAGTTGCTTGTGCCATGCTAGATTAGCTATGAGTTATAATGGATTACCTCGCGTGCCAACATGCTATTAGAATGATTATGATGTGGTATGATGGGATGGTATCCTCCTTTAAATGAATTGAGTGACTAGACTTGGCACATGTTCACTCATGTAGTTGAATCAAATCAACATAGCCTTCATGATATTTATGTTCATGGTAGATTATATCCTACTCATGCTTGTACTCGGTGTAAATTAATTTTAATGCATGTTTACGACTGTTGTCGATCTCTCAGTTGGTCGCTTCCCAGTCTTTTGCTAGCCTTCACCTGTACTAAGCGGGAATACTGCTTGTGCATCCAAACTCCTTAAACCCCAAAGTTGTTCGATATGAGTCCACCATACCTACCTATATGCGGTATTTACCTGCCGTTCCAAGTAAATTTGTATGTGCCAAACTCCAAACCTTCAAATGAAATTCTGTTTTGTATGCTCGAGCAGCTCATGTTTCAACTAGGGCCGCCTATATCTTCCATGCTAGGTGGGTTATTCTCAAGAGCAGTGGACTCCGCTCCTCATTCACGAGAAAGGGCCGGTAACCGGGATGCCCAATCCCATGATCCAAAAAGATCAAAGCAAATCAAAATAATTAAACAAAACTCCCCCAGGGCTGTTGTATGTTGGAGGCACTCGTTGTTTCGAGCAAGCCATGGATTGATGCTTGTTGGTGGTTGGGGGAGTATAAACCTTTACCATTCTGTATGGGAACTGCCTATAATGCATGTAGTATGGAAGATACAACCATCTCATAGTTTTTTCGTTGACAGTGAAAGTATGCCACTCAAAATGTTATTCAATCTCTATTTTAAAATCGAGCTCTGGCACCTCTACAAATCCCTGCTTCCCTCTGCGAAGGGCCTGTCTATTTATTTTTATGTTGAGTCATCACCCTTCTTATTAAAAAGCACCCGCTGGAGAGCACACTATCATTTACATTCATTATTATTGGTTTATATTGGGTATGACTTGACTGGATCTCTTTTACCATGAATTAAAATGTTTAGTCAGTCCTTGATCTTTAAAGGTGCTCTGCATTTTTCTTTTGCGGTCTCAGAAAGGGCTAGCGAGATACCATTTTGTTATATCATGTTATGATTATTTTGAGAAAGTGTTGTCATCCGAGTTTTATTATTATAGCTCGTTATTTGATTATTTTATTGATATGAGTAATTGTGAGACCTATGTGTTATTGTTAGTATGGTTAGTTCATAATATTTGCTGAAACTTGAATGCTGGCTTTTCATGTTACAACAACAAGAGAAAACAGAGTTTGTAAAAGTTTTTCTTTATCACTTTTAGTTTATCAACTGAATTGCTTGAGGACAAGCAAAGGTTTAAGCTTGGTTGAGTTGATACGTCTCCAAAATATCTACTTTTCCAAACTGTTTGCCCTTGTTTTGTACTCTAACTTGAATGATTTGAATGAAACTAACCCGGACTGACGCTATTTTGAGCAGAACTGCCATGATGTTGTTCTATGTGTAGAAAAGAAAAGTTCTCAGAATGTCCTGGAAATCCACGGAGGCACTTTTTAGAATTAATAAGAATTTTTGGCGAAAGAATCAAGGCCAGGGGGTCCACGGGCTGTCCACGAGACAGGGGGGCGCGCCCCCCTAGGTCGCGCCCTCCTATCTCGTGGGCCCCCTAGACACCTCGCGACCTCAACTCCAACTCCATATATACCGTCTCGGGGAGGAAAAAATCAGAGAACAAGTTTCATCGCGTTTCACGACACGGAGCTGCCGCCAAGCCCTAATCTCTCTCGGGAGGGCTGATTTGGAGTCCGTTCGGGGCTCCGGAGAGGGGGATTCATCGCAGTCGTCATCATTAACCATCCTCCATCACCAATTTCATGATGCTCACCGCCGTGCGTGAGAAATTCCATCGTAGGCTTGCTGGACGGTGATGGGTTGGATGAGATTTACCATGTAATCAAGTTAGTTTTGTTAGGGTTTGATCCCTAGTATCCACTATGTTCTGAGATAGATGTTGCTATGACTTTGCTATGCTTAATGCTTGTCACTAGGGCCCAAGTGCCCTGATTTCAGATCTGAACCTATTATGTTTTCATGAATATATGTGTGTTCTTGATCCTATCTTGCAAGTCTATAGTCACCTATTATGTGTTATGATCCGACAACCCTGAAGTGACAATAATCGGGATACTTCTCGGTGATGACCATAGTTTGAGGAGTTCATGTATTCACTATGTGCTAATGCTTTGTTCCGGTTCTCTATTAAAAGGAGGCCTTAATATCCCTTAGTTTCCGTAAGGACCCCGCTGAACATGGGAGGGTAGGACAAAAGATGTCATGCAAGTTCTTTTCCATAAGCACGTATGACTATTTATGGAATACATGCCTACATTACATTGATGAATTGGAGCTAGTTCTATATCACCCTATGTTATAGCTATTACATGAGGAATCGCATCCGGCATAATTATCCATCATTGATCCATTGCCTATGAGCTTTTCACATATTGTTCTTCGCTTATTTACTTTTCCGTTGCTACTGTTACAACTACTACAAAAACCCAAAAACATGTATCTTTACTTTTGCTACTGCTACTATTATTATCATACCACTTTTTCTACTAAACACTTTGCTGCAGATACTAAGTTATCTAGGTGTGGTTGAATTGACAACTCTACTGCTAATACTCAAGAATATTCTTTGGCTCCCTGTAACGCCCCAGATATACTTTCCATATTTGTATCCAACTCTTGCCGTCTCCGGCGCTAAGTTATATTTATTTCTCGGGTTCGGGTCTTTGTCTCCGTGTGTTGTTTTCGTTTTCATGCATCTCATACCATGTCATCTCGTGCATTGCATTTGCATACATGTTCATCTCATGCATTCGAGCATTTTCCCCGTTGTCCGTTTTGCATTCCGGCGCTTCGTTCTCCTCCGATGGTCATTTCTAGTCTTCTTTCGTGTGTGGGGTTTAAACATTTCCGGATTGGACCGAGACTTGCCAAGCGGCCTTGGTTTACTACCGGTAGACCGCCTGTCAAGTTTCGTATCATTTGGACTTCGTTTGATACTCCAACGGTTAACCGAGGGACCGACAAGGCCTCGTGTGTGTTGCAGCCCAACACCCCCCAAATTTGGCCCAAAACCCACCAAACTCTGCTCCATGTCCTAGAGCGTTCGATCACGATCGTGTGGGCGAAAACCGCACCTCATTTGGACTCTCCTAGCTCCCTCTATGCCTATTTATACCCCCCTCCATTCGGAT